>NW_024582663.1:118561-122056 GCF_018398535.1 Haplochromis burtoni | reverse complement strand
GCCCCCAGAACTTTGGCATTTTCTGAAAAGTACATAGTATTGTTTCCATAATTTGCAAATCCATCAATACACCTTTGGGTATTTGCCCCAGAAGTAAATAATTTCCACAGCTGAATCTTACTGCCTTTACTCTCCACAGGTCTGTGCACAGCTATCAATGCAGCAACACTTGTTGCTGTCTTCTATGTATTTTCTTGCTGTGTATTTCTAAGATAAAACTAGGATACTTGTATGCCGCCCTCCCCTAGCCATAATTTGTAAATGTACCATTGCTTTTTTTAAGAATTTGGGGATAAAAATGTACCATAAATATTGGTTCTTTTGATATCTCTAGTGGGGAGGGGATAGTAAAAAATGGAGGAGAGACAGTGAGGTTTTTAAACTTATGGAAAAGGACGGGATAAGTTATTAATGAGCCAGACAATGTCATGACAATGTCATTCTATTTTTAGCTGTTCAGCACATATCAGCCCAGATAGGGCCACAAGTATTTGGACAATGACACAATGTTTTTCTACTATGTTCCCCACTACAGAGGATAGTTTGAATTTACTATATAGGTATTAAAAGCCATTTTTATAGCTAGACAGACCGTTTTAAATACTTGTATGGAAACCCTCTGTCTGAAGTCTAGAACCCATGGACATCAGCAAATGCTGTGCTTCCTCCCTTGAGACACTCTGCTAGGCCTTTTACTACAGCTGCTTTTAACTGTTGCTTGTTGTGTGGCCTCTCTGCCTTCAGTTTTGTCTTCAGTAACTGAAAACCATACTCCATTTTTATGAGATTAGATGACTTAGTCAATGAACAAAATCTTGTTTCTTTGCCTTGAGAAATTCTTGAGTTGCTGTTGCAGTAAGCTTTTAGTCATTATCCATGTGCACTGTGAACTGCTGTTCGATCAGTTTTGCAACATTTGGCTGAATCCAAGCAGAGAGTATAACCCTGTGCAGTACATTTCAGAATTCATCCTACTACTTCTATCTGTCACGGTTCTGGGTCGGTTCGACCCAGCATGCTGAGTTTATTATGTTTTGGTTTATTCTTGAATGATCGTTTTGTTACCTTTGTGATTTGTTGATTATTATTAGAATTCAATGTTTCTGTTTATTCATGTTTAAGGATTTGTTCTTCGGTTGTGTCTCACGTTTAGTATAGTTCAGGTTCCATGTGCTATATTCTGTCTGTCTCTCAGTGTCGAGTCTGTTTCTCCATTTGCATTTTGTGTTCAATAAACCACCTCACCTTCACGAGTGCCTGCGACTGGATCCTCCTTTAATATTTCCACACGGCTCACTCCACTCGCTGCGACACTATCAGCAGTCATATCATCAATAAATATTACTGACTGATCCCACTGGTCTTTTCCCCATGACTTATTTTAGAGCACAAAGACAACCTACCGAATGTTAAGCAGCCAGTTTGATTGTTTTGGTGTAAATCATTCTGCTTCTAGTACTAGAAGTAAACAACTTTATCATCTTTGCAACAAAGTGAGCATCATTCTGTATCACTATCATTTGAAACTAGTGATTGAGATCATACACAACATGCCATGTGTTGTCAAATGATCATTAAAAAAAAATAATTAATAAAAATTAAAAAAAAAAAAAAATTATATATAGTATAATATATTATATATATAGTATATATATATATATATATATGAATGAGTTATATAGTGATATGATTAAATATACAGATCAGTCTTGTCTGTTTGAGGGAAATTTGGTTCCAAAAATTTATGTAATTTTCATCCTCTGATAGCTAATGTTTAACCATATGGTATTAGATTGTAATGTATGGCAAAATTTAAAACAATATGTGTTATTAACATTCAAGCTTTTAACCTTGTCGTTGTTTTAATTTGTTAACTAAACTAAAACTATAAACTTACAATGTTAAATTACTATCAGTTTTAAAAATTAGTATTATTATTATTATTAGTAGTATAGCGTGAAGTATAATAATAATAATAATAATAATAATAATAATAATTTATTTTAAATTATTTATTATGTTGTTTTATTTCTTTAGATATTCAGATCTTATACCCCTCCAAATAAAGGGGATATAATCGATAATTACAATGTAAAATTAAAATACCTTTGTGAAACTGAGAAAACACTGCTTGTAATTATCATTCTGAATCATTTATTGCACACAGACTGTAGGCCATCATCCTTGCTTGTTTAATGTAGGAAAATCATTGGTGGATATAAAAATGTAAATATACATAAAAATCTAATTAATGGATCATACACCATGTTAGTCTGGTTGCCAGGAAAATGCTATTTGTGATGGTCCTGATTAGCTTTCAACTGTTAAGGTCAACTTGTTGCTCACTGGTGAAAAGTGACAAGACTCCATTAATGATAGCCACCTTTCCAGGCAAGAGAGCTGCAAACAAAGACTTTAAAGAAAAGGGAAGGAGAGAAAAAAAAGAAAATGAAGGCTTTGTGTCTTTGATAATAGGCTGATGGACAAACCTTTGATCACTCCTTCCAATAAGCCTTTCCTCAATGCATTTATATGGCTTTGGGAGCATTTGATACAAAGGTTCTATTGGCTGTGCAGAACACCACAAGGACATATTATACTGTTATTGATGAGATCATTAATCAAACATCAGAAGTTTAATAAATGTTGACAATTTAATTGTTTTACCATTTTTAGTTGGCAGGAGACGTGCGTATGAGACTGACATCCTTTCTTTCCTCTCAAAATAGGTGCTGCAGCTAAATTGATCAGTGATTAGGGTTGGACAAGATTGATGGTTTACATCAACATAGTTGACTGTGACCGTGTATGGCACTGATAAAACTTTTCTCTGTATATAATTATTTATTCTGCAATACCTAATTATGCTTATGTTTATGTTAACTGTGCTTTAAATCACACACATGCACACAAAGACACATCCATTCTAGACTTTATTACCTAAAATATCTGATAAGCCTTATTACAATGTTTTTGTTCTTCTTAACATTTCATAAAATTTACCTTAAAATACCTGAATTGTTGTGTTTGAAAGCAAAGTGTGTGAAATATATTATTATGAATAGTCATAGCGACGAACAATTTCAGTTAATACAAATGTACTAGACATGTAAACTAAATATACTCACCACTAAATATTACCATCAACCAGCCAGTGTTAGGGCAAGACTGATGACTGGCAGGTAAGCTTCACATATATGATTACAAGCTGGTGTATTTCATGTATGTGTAACACACAGGAAGTAGTCCAGGCAAATATCCAGACAAATTCACAGCATCTCTCTGTGAGAGCCCAGTTTATCGTATTTGATACATGTGTTTTTGAGAGTTTTTGAGACGTCTACATCATCAGTGCAGCTTTTGTTTACCCTCAAATTATTTAAATTGCACACATTTTAATGACTAAATTGCAAAAATATGGCTAATGTAGCAAATGTGATACAAATTAAAACTCATATATGAAGATTAAATTTGCTATATTTTATATTTAGTCTA
>NW_024582663.1:113367-118536 GCF_018398535.1 Haplochromis burtoni | reverse complement strand
ATTTATTATGTTGTTTTATTTCTTTAGATATTCAGATCTTATACCCCTCCAAATAAAGGGGATATAATCGATAATTACAATGTAAAATTAAAATACCTTTGTGAAACTGAGAAAACACTGCTTGTAATTATCATTCTGAATCATTTATTGCACACAGACTGTAGGCCATCATCCTTGCTTGTTTAATGTAGGAAAATCATTGGTGGATATAAAAATGTAAATATACATAAAAATCTAATTAATGGATCATACACCATGTTAGTCTGGTTGCCAGGAAAATGCTATTTGTGATGGTCCTGATTAGCTTTCAACTGTTAAGGTCAACTTGTTGCTCACTGGTGAAAAGTGACAAGACTCCATTAATGATAGCCACCTTTCCAGGCAAGAGAGCTGCAAACAAAGACTTTAAAGAAAAGGGAAGGAGAGAAAAAAAAAGAAAATGAAGGCTTTGTGTCTTTGATAATAGGCTGATGGACAAACCTTTGATCACTCCTTCCAATAAGCCTTTCCTCAATGCATTTATATGGCTTTGGGAGCATTTGATACAAAGGTTCTATTGGCTGTGCAGAACACCACAAGGACATATTATACTGTTATTGATGAGATCATTAATCAAACATCAGAAGTTTAATAAATGTTGACAATTTAATTGTTTTACCATTTTTAGTTGGCAGGAGACGTGCATATGAGACTGACATCCTTTCTTTCCTCTCAAAATAGGTGCTGCAGCTAAATTGATCAGTGATTAGGGTTGGACAAGATTGATGGTTTACATCAACATAGTTGACTGTGACCGTGTATGGCACTGATAAAACTTTTCTCTGTATATAATTATTTATTCTGCAATACCTAATTATGCTTATGTTTATGTTAACTGTGCTTTAAATCACACACATGCACACAAAGACACATCCATTCTAGACTTTATTACCTAAAATATCTGATAAGCCTTATTACAATGTTTTTGTTCTTCTTAACATTTCATAAAATTTACCTTAAAATACCTGAATTGTTGTGTTTGAAAGCAAAGTGTGTGAAATATATTATTATGAATAGTCATAGCGACGAACAATTTCAGTTAATACAAATGTACTAGACATGTAAACTAAATATACTCACCACTAAATATTACCATCAACCAGCCAGTGTTAGGGCAAGACTGATGACTGGCAGGTAAGCTTCACATATATGATTACAAGCTGGTGTATTTCATGTATGTGTAACACACAGGAAGTAGTCCAGGCAAATATCCAGACAAATTCACAGCATCTCTCTGTGAGAGCCCAGTTTATCGTATTTGATACATGTGTTTTTGAGAGTTTTTGAGACGTCTACATCATCAGTGCAGCTTTTGTTTACCCTCAAATTATTTAAATTGCACAGCACATTTTAATGACTAAATTGCAAAAATATGGCTAATGTAGCAAATGTGATACAAATTAAAACTCATATATGAAGATTAAAATTTGACATGTTTTTTTTTTATGTCTAAAGGTTCAACAAACAGGGTTAAGTAAATCTGCTGCAACTGCTCTTGTTTGATAATTTCAAACATGTCAGTTAAAGGTGGTTGTATAACCACTCATTTTCAGTTTTAGTATTATTATTATAATTATTGTTATTATCACTGGTGTTGCTATTTCAGTTTATACCTCTTTCCAGTAGCAGAGCACTTCATTCTCAGTTTGAATGAGAGCAGTTCCTGTAACTTACGGCAATTTGGCAGACACTGAAAAAGTTCAAAAAATTATTTTACCATGAAAATATTTTGCATTGAACACAAGTTTATTTTTTATTTATATATGGTGTACGTGTGTGGTGTCAATTACAGTTCTAATAGCCTTCTAATACCATTTCAAATACACATTTATAGCCATATCACGCTACGTGATGTGGCTATAAATGTGTATTTGAAATGGATTACAGTTACAGCTGAAGAAACCTTTTGGATAAGAGCTGAAACGTCTTCAAGAAACTGAAAGTCCAGATGCCTTTCTTTCTACACTACAATGACCTGGATGACTGAGAACCTTCACAGACATATTTTTAAATGAAAAGAACTTTTCAGTAACCTGAACACATACAGTAATCATTGATGGCACAGAGGAGTACTGATATAGCTAGTATTTTGGTCAATTTATTTTCTTGCAGTGACATTAACGCAACAGCAAATCCAACTTTACTTGTCATTCAGTACAAATTTCCATGCAGTGAAGGTGGAATGCCTGGTTATGTCTCGGTTAATTTGGTAAAACTGATTACTTCTGATGCATTCAAACTGTAAGAAACTCAAATACAGAGCAAAGCAGATGAAAAAACAATTTTTGGGTGGATGGAGATGAGCGTGGAATCCAGGACCCTAAGATGAAACAATGATTGAGGAATGATGACATATGGTAGCTGGTTGTTACAAAAGGAAGTCACAGAGGAAAAAAATGGAGGCTTTGTTACTGCAGGAATAAATATGCACTTATGGATCTTAAGAGTGAACATCAGTCTATCAAAACTGTTGACGGGAGCAATTTAGCGAGGAGTGGATGGAAGCACAGGGGATAGAGATACTCCAGCTTGGTGATTTGTTGTCGAGGACCAGGTGTCAGCTGATGAACTGTTGGAAACCGGAGCAAAGCTGTACCTAGAAGCTTTGCCCCCACACAAACATGCATACACAAGGGGAAGAGGAGGAGAGCCAGGGAAACACACACAAAGCATCCCTGTAGGCATAGGAAGAATTTCACAAGCACGTGTTTTCTTTTGTTTTCTTTTGTTTTCAGATATCACACAACACAACAAAAAACAACCAAAAATGTCTACTCAGATCTCCTTATGCTTCAAAATAACTAATTTATTTTAAGCTTTGATCCTTATAAGCTTTCCCTTAACTCAATATCATCAGGTCTGTCCACGTGTTTGCTGAAATTTGTTGAATCATAAGTTACGTTCTCAAAAGTGCTGCAGAATAATTAATTTCCCAACAATTAATCCTCCTCTTTAGTGTCACAGTTCGATATTACTACATATACAATTTACATTCAAGCAGCTATCCATGTTTTTGCAAATACATAAGGATATGAAAAAGTATCACCGCACTTCCTATTTCTGTACCTGGGTAAAAAATATTTCTATTATCATAAATATTACATTTTTTTTCTTTCTGTAAAGGACCTTTTAAATGTTCTTTTAATTTCATTGTCACATCTGTGCTTGTCAATACCTCACAGAGGAGCACACCTTTGTTAATTACCAGAGAAAATTCTACATCACTATGGTAGGATGATGGATCACGATATGCATCCCTCTAGGCAATTATTCCTTTGTAGCACATGTAATTAAGTAGGGAAATATAATGTAGCAAATTAATTAGGATTAATGGGGCTAATTTGAATGGACAGATTAAGTGCAGTGTTTTAATGCGCTCATATTTTACGTTTTTTTTAATGAAAGACATCTCAGTCCGATCGTCCACACTGTCTCTCACCACACATCAGTCTCTGGAGACTGAAGGTGACAGGAGAGAGATAGTGTCGTTGACAACCTTGTAAGGAGCTTAATTTAATACTCACTTTTCTGTGAATTTCATAAGCACTGCACTACACTGTCACAGTTTGAGAATGGTATGCTGTGTGATGGCGGCACTTAGTATTTAGAACATTCTCTGGATTCCAACTTTATTTATTAATGAATGAATGAAAATGAATAAATAGCTACAAAATAAATAGGAATGCATTTCAGTGCTTTTGGAGGTGAGTGAATCTGTAAGTCTCAATTGACAGTCAGCTCTTCAGAATAAACTCACAAATAAATGTCTTACTGAAAAAATGACTGCTCCTTACAAGCAACTTCTGCACTACATGTGATTTATGTGTGTGTGAATGGGTAGATACTGGATGTGTAAAGCGCTTTGGGGTCCTCAGGGACTAGTAAAGCGCTATACAAATAGGCCATTTACCATTTACCATTATGTCTGAGATGATACTGTTTTATGGGCATGCTGCACCCATGTGTTTGTTTGTCCATGTAGTGGAGGTTATTGTCATGCTGCCTGTGTGTCTACGTTGCAAACTGTCTAACACTCCTCTTGTTAGTTTGCAGATGCTCTGTCCTACAAATGACAGGCAGACACATGGGAGTGTGAATTAGAATTCACCTCTAATCACTCTCTAATTCACCTCTTGTCACTCTGGAGGCTCACTCACAGCACTGTTTCTGCCACATAAGCGCTTTGTAGGTGAATGCTGATGTGAGGATTTTGAGCAACCCCTATGTGTGCACACAATTACAGCTATAGACTGCAGGTTCATATTCACTCCGTCAAGCTGGCAAGAACAATTTTATTTGTATAACACATTTCATTCTAGATGGAGGTACGCTACATGCTGCGCAAAGCATGAGCCACCATGAAGATTGGGGCAAAAAACGATATAAACAGATATAAGCAGGTGATTTCATGAACTAAAGACCATCAGCGTGTAAAACTCGATAGTTAAAATCAGTGAAGTGAGGAAAAAATGAGCTATTCACACTCGTTGTGGTGAGCCACTATATGAGGTTAATAATAATATATTAATATTATACTTAATGCATTATATTATTTTTTTCAAAATGATAATAAACCTGATTTTCTAAATGAGCTTTTATGGTCTTTACATCCTCACAATCATGTTCAGTGATGCTTTTTATGGCAGGGAAACATTTTTGTATTAATAATATTCCGCAGTAATTTCCACATTTAGATCATTTTGTTGCTCAGAACTTCTGCAAAACTAGCATGCGTTCATTCAGCATAGTACACGATCGGATACTGGCCTTGTTTTAACATTTATTTAACCAGGAAACTAAACTGTGGGAGCATAAACCTGGGATGTTTTCTATGGAAGGAAGAACCTTCCATAGTCCCTGGAAGTGAAACCATGCAAGCACAGTAAGAACATTAAAATTCCACACAGACAGGATCAACTTGAGGCAACAGTGGTAGCCACAGATCAACTGTGGTCCTAAATTATTCTCAGTGTTAGCAGTGTAAATCTGATCTGAGAGCTTTCGCTTGGTGTAGTAGCTTTCACTGCGTTCTATCCACTCATTTTCTTCTGTTTATAAAACTCAGTTTCAGGATGACTGGAGCCTTTCCCGGTGACAATATGTTTTTTTTCTATTTAAAAAAATAATAAT
>NW_024582663.1:85842-113347 GCF_018398535.1 Haplochromis burtoni | reverse complement strand
TATATATATATATATATCAGTATCTGAACCTTGTATCACTCAATTCAGATGACCACTATAGACACATGGAGCCACTGTGGCTCAGGACATAGAGCGACGAGTGTCTATTTGGGAGAGTGGAAGAGCTAATCTCTCTACGTGTTGAAATATCCTCGCATAAGATACTGAACTTCAAACTGCCCCTGATACATTCATCAGTAACTGGGTGTGTGTGAATGTTACACAAGGTTCTTAAAATGAAGTGCTATATGACCGTGTTTGTGACGGAGTGAATGAGGGCGTTGGTACTTTTATAGTGCTTTTCTACTCTGAACACTCAAAAGGCTTTTTACTAGTCTATTTAGTAATATACATAAACTAGCAACACAATTTAGACCATATGGTTTAATGCTATGCCAGCAAACCAGCTACAAACCTTCATGACACGGACACAGGAATTTTGTGGATTTCCTGCCATGTTTCTCAGTTTTCTCTGAGTCCTGTGGATTGAGGAAAGGGCTGTCTGTAATCAACCTAAGTCCTGTTTTTCCCTTTAAATTCTAATCCACAATGGGGTGACAGAATCCAATACTGACATTTATATATATATATATATATATAAGTTGGCTGTGATTCTTCTGCTGTTTCTACTTTTTGTGTTGGCGTGATGTGTATTGTCATGCTGGACAAAGCCACTGTCATCGGCAAGTGCTGTTGCCTTGGCGGGAGTTCATGTAGTGTGCATTTCGTTGCCAAGGCCTCACATCAGGTGGTAAAATGATATCAAAATGATCAATTTTTATTTATTTCTCTTATCAGTGATTTTTATGGGTAATTTTATGGATTGTGTTCTGTATTTTGAGCTTCTAGTCTTAATATGTAAAAGTTTAACAAGGTGTTCCTAACAGCTTAACAGACAAAAATACAGTATACAGATAGAGTTTAATGTGGTAAAAGCTGATGACTCTTAAAAGCATTAACTGGGGAGTTGCAACAATCATGGTGTTTTTGTAGGAGAATGAAACATTTTCAGAAATACACAGATGGGTGTAGGCAGGTCGCTGCAGTAACTCCAAGTTATTAGTCACCAAAGACTAATGCTGAACACATGAATTTGTTACCTTGAGATGGCAGACAGTAGGACAAACAGTGGGACAGGATGTGGTCTAGTAGGGATCATTAGTGAGACTGTACTACATTATTGGCTAAAGGGCAGGTCACTATAACTACAATAAAAAATTAAAGTCGCAAGCAGTGATAATCATGTCTCACCTTTTTGCATGTGGAGATTTGTTGCTGAGTTCTTTAGACCAAGCAATTTGGCCAGTCATGTGAAAATTTTAAGTCATGTCTAACATATTAGACATGACTTTCTGTGTCCATTGTGTAACATTCAAGTATTATATTATATCACATGTAGAACCTACAATGGATGAACAATGTCTGTGGCATCATCCTAATTTTCTTTTGCCACTAGATTGCAATATTACTGACATTGATTATGTAGATATCTCCAGGCTTGAAATTATGAAGCATGTACAGTTTGAGGCATACTGCTTAATGTACATTTAAGTTTTAAGAACTTCTTGTGCCTTGGTCACAATGCAGCCAAAAGCTTAGAATCTCAGAGCATTTACCATGAAAAGGTCTTTATATGAAACAAAGATGATGTTGAGCCAGTTAAATCTCTTTGGGGAGTTTGCCAAAATACAATGACTGAAAATATTAATATTGCTCAAGGACTACTTTCAGTCTTGACACATCTGTAATTGAATTCCCTGTAGTGAAAAACTGCTGAGTGTCTAAATTTCAATATGGTGTACGATAAAGGAACAATGCTATATAGAAATTGTGAGAATTAAACTTGGAAATCGATTAAGCCTAATTTTAATGCCTGAAATATATCTGCATCCACCATGCCAAATGTCCCATTGTTTCAGTTTTACTATTTTTCCTCTAATGTTTAAAAACCCCCCAAAACAAATTCTACTCCAATGCAGAAAATTCCCCTCAGGAAGTCAACTGTATTTTTAAAGTATTGTTATTTTTTAAGTCTCCATGTAAAGTCTCGTCAAAATACATCTGATGTTTCACATGAGTCCTTCCACTTGTTGCCAAGAAAGTCATAAACACTGCAAAAAGAAAAAAGTATTCTGAGGGTCAAAGGGGATATTTTATGTATGTTAAAGCAGGGCAGATGGAAATTTTAGCAAGTAAATTATTTTTCTGACAGTCATTGTGAACACTGCTGGTGCTCAGAGCTGACAGAACTGCTCTCAAAAAGTCATATCCAGTAAAGTGATACGTGGGAGTCCATAAATTTGCCATGTTTTGCATTATTTTCCAGATATGCCATAGAGCTATTTAATAAGGACAACAAAAGCATAAGAAAATCAATGAATATAGAAATACATGTTTTAAAAAGATTCAAACAGAGGAGGAACACCAAAAATGAATCAAATAGTAGATATGGAATAGAATAAGCCTTAAAATTTACTGGATTAATGCAATGCATACAATGCCTTATTATATACTTTTCAAAATAGGATTTATGTTTGTGAGTCTCAATCTTCTTTTGTTTCTTTAATTCAATTATCTGCATTACTGTCTCTTTCTCTGTCCGTGCTCCCTTTCTTCAATCTGTTGAAATACAAAGCTTGACTAATATGGATGTTTTAGAGTACAGGTCATATGTGCTTGTCAGCATCTACCACATGCTCGGTGTCCCCCTTGAAAAATTAAAATGGTAACTTTGCTAGTTTGCTCTGTGCTGTACACAAATCAACAACATGCCCGCCTGTTGTGGAAGAGGCAACCTATCGCTCACCCTGGGTCTGTTTGATACCAAAACAAAGATATGAGGCATTGACTGCTGTCTGAAAATTTGCAGATTTACAGTTTGGACTGTTGGGTTGTCAAATACAATAGTTACAATAATCCAAAGAAATTTATGTAACAGGAGATTACTGTGACATTTTACATATACAGTGCAATGGTACTAGGATAATACAATATTAAAATGTATCTTGACCCATTAAATTTTAAAAAATAAATAAATACTATATATATATATATATAGTTCATAGTATATATATATATATATAATCAGCAATTCAAAGGATCACGAGAAGCTGGAGAAATACCAAGGGCTCAGAGAAGAGCTCGAGAGGATGTGGAGGGTGAAGGTAACGGTGGTCCCCGTGGTAATCGGAGCACTAGGTGCGGTGACTCCCAAGCTAGGCGAGTGGCTCCAGCAGATCCCGGGAATAACATCGGAGATCTCTGTCCAGAAGAGCGCAGTCCTGGGAACAGCTAAGATACTGCGCAGGACCCTCAAGCTCCCAGGCCTCTGGTAGAGGACCCGAGCTTGAAGGATAAACCGCCCGCAGGGGCGTGCTGGGTGTTTTTATATATATATATATATATATATATATAAATATATATATATATATATATATATATATATACATATATATATATATATATATATATATATATATATATATATATATATATATATATATATAATATATATATATATATACATATATATAAATATACATATATATACATATATATATATATATATACATATACATATATATATATATATATATATCATATAAATGAATAAAAACACACATGACTCTCTGGGTGTTTCTGCTTCCTCCAGCAATCTAAAGACATGATAGTGATTATAAATTGCTCATAGGTGTGAATATGAATGGTTGACTGTCTCTCTGCATTTGCCCTGCAACATGCTGGCGACACTCACCCCATGGTAGCTGGGATAGTCTCCGGGATCCTGAAAAATACTAACAATAATGGTTTATATTTCCTTAGATGCTATAATGCACTGAGAAGAGGTTTTACTATTATGATTGGTCCTTACACTAAATAATTTGTGGTGTCCCCCAGGGACCCCAATTTGTAGTCATGTATCTTAAATATAGATACATGATATAAAATATAGGTAGGAAGATGGATAATCTGTTTGTCCTCATTACGCAGCATTTAAAGTCACGAAAGCCCAAGACAAAATTGTTTTCAACAAAATCTTTAAGCTTCATAGAAACTTTCATTGTCAGTTCCTAAAACAGAACGCAAAGCTTGTTTTTTGCCTACAATGACATGACACTGCACAAACATGAATGAAACATAACAGGGTAAATGATGATGAGTGTTAGACACACTTGACTGTCTTTCGATCAGGAGAGAGGGGAGGGGGATAAATTATTCCCTCTGAAGCTGAGTACACCATAACAGACAGAAGAGGAGAAAGTTAATTGGCTGTCTCCTGGTGAACTGGGATCTCTATTCACTTTAACATGCAAAAGAACCACTAATTATAGGACACAATGCACTGCTATCTCCTGGCTCAGTGCATACTTCTCAGGTCAGACAATCAGATGTTCTCTGTAAAATCAAAGCAAAACACATCATGGAGGAGAGGCTGTAATTAGCCTTCACTCTCCAATGACATGAAAGGCTAGATGCTTGAAAATATGCAAGAAGATACGATGGAATGGAAAGCTAGCAACCCTGTCTCCTGAAATTTGCATTCATATATATATTTGATCACTTCTTTAAGTATACTTCCAAGTATTGGTTATACATCTTGCCTTCAGAACTACCTTAATTCTTCATGGCATAGCTTCAACAAGGCACTGGAAACATTCTTGACATAAATCCCCAATTGCTTCTGGATTGAGTCTATTTGAGTACAGTGAAGGATCTGTATGTTCAAGAACCCAGTCTGAGCTGATTAAAACTTAATAATATGGTGTGTTATCCTGAGCAGCCATCACGAGATGGGTACAGTGTGATGATAAAGGGATGGACATGGTCAGCCACAATTTGCTGGGCTGTAGTGTTACATGACCAACAGCAGCCTGAACCATTCATACCAGACATGAGTGATCCATGCTTGCTTGTTGCTTATGCCAAATTCTGATCATGCCATCTGAATGTCACAGCTTCCTATTAGCTTGAATTGGTTGAATTCTGCTGCTTTTTTAGAGCATTCTCTGTCAACTTTAGAGATGGGATTTAGTGATTAGAGATTTAATGGGAAAATCCCACTATTAGAAGTTTCATGAAATACGCAGAAAAAACCTAATACACCGTGGAGAGGCAGGTCATCCATCACAGGGTACATATATGAATAGTTTTCATAAAGCCAATTTTGGCTGCTCCTCTATTCACAAGGGGTTGCCACAGATGGAAGCTCTGCATATTGGATTTGGCAAAGCAAACCCTAAGGGATTTATGTCTTCTCGCTGGGTCGAATGAGGTGCTTTCACTTGTTTGGCAAGTCTGTAAACCACTACACTATAGAGTCATAACATATGATTAGCATTCAGATCTCAAAATTTGTCCCTGATAAACTTCATAAACACATCAATATGTTTTATCTAAGATTGTATACACTGTTGTTTTTTTCATTTAATGCATTAAAAAAAAAATCTAATAATGTAAAATAATGTAATAATCTAAATTGTTGGTCATTTGAGGTTGGAGAGCAAGCTGTTAAGTGAATGTTTATTGATTTAATACATCCATCTATTGTGGGCGATCGTGGCTCAAGAGTTGGCAGTTCGTCTTGTAATCAGAAGGTTGCCGGTTTGAGCCCCGGCTCCCACAGTCTCGTCATTTTGTCCTTAGGCAAGACACTTCACCCTTTGCTTACTGGTGGTGGTCAGAGGGCCCGGTGGTGCCAGTGTCCAGCAGCCTCGCCTCTGTCAGTGCGCCCCAGGGCAGCTGTGGCTACAATGTAGCTTGCCATCACCAGTGTGTGAATGGGTGAATGACTGAATGTAGTGTAAAGTGCTTTGGGGTTCTTAGGGACTAAGTAAAGCGCTATACAAATACAGGACATTTACCATTTATTACACAGCAACATTCATCTGGATTCATTCAGACACCTCTGAATGAAATTCCAGTACTATCCTGTTTAGTTCTGTTTTCAGTATACAGCATGCAACGAAATATGCAGTAAGAGCTATGATAAGAAATAGTCTGTGCTCTAACCGAGTCGAAATTTCTTCAATAGCCAAAAAAGAAGGGAACTGCAGATTGCTATTGTCACATTGTTACAGCATAAATTATTGTGAAATGCACTTCTACCCAATGTCAGCCTAGGAAAAAAGAGCCATGTAGGTTGTGCACCCTTCTAGTGTAAGAGCCTTGTCTCATTTATTTTGATGGTTGGACTTTTAATCCCTCAGTTAAGCACAGTAATTGTATTCACTCTCTATGCGAAGCCAATCTGACCCCTGACTCCTGGCATCATATGCACTATAGAAAATATAACATGATTTGGCACCTGGGTTTGGACCCCTGATGCAAGTCCAGTCTTAGTAAAATTACAGTCTTCAGCTGCATGAGTCGACTTCAAATGTCAGCAATTCATGGGCTCGCGGAGAGGGTTGGCCGAGTGCAGAGTTAAATGTCAAGTAATGCTTTTTAAACTAATTGCCTTCAGTGTCTTTGGAGAAGCCTCTGTGGGCTGGGACTGATTAGAAAAGGCAGTTTCATGTATCTTACCACCTGATGAGTAGAAGGATATTGTTGCACTCTCAAAAAAAGAAACTCTAAGTAGTCTTACAAGTTCATTGCTGTAAAAACTTAAGGATGTTCATTTTGTGTTACTACAGGGTTTTTAATAACTACTAAAGTTTGTTGCAAAGTATTTTTTTCCACAGTGGGGCTTAAATCATTTCTGTCACACACTCTGCAACACAACATTTCTGCATGACTTCACTGGTAATTTACACTTATTTGTACAATGACACATGTAGTGCTTCAATATGGCACAGTATATGTATAACAGAAAGCGATCAGTGCTCCCAGCAGAGCGATAAATGTTGTATTGCCTTTTAATAGTCTACAGTAGGGGCACCCTGTGGTGTTTTATAGACAAGCTAAGATTTGTATTAATGTTTGTTTAATGTACTTCTAAATTGTATTTAAGTGATGAAATTGTTGAGTTTTGGTGTCAGGGTTAACTCTTTAAATTCTTATCATATAATCTGGTGTTTGCTCTATAAAAATCGATTTGCTTGGCAGTCAAAGGTTATTAAAAAATCAATAATAACATATATTTTGAATTTTAAAAGTTAAGATTTGTTTTCAAGTTTAATCTATTATTTTTTTCTGGCTCAAATAATATAGCGGGGTAGCACCACCACAGAAAAGAAAGGAGAACGCTAAGAGGGTTAATGGAAAGCTGGCATGGCCTAGCTAGCACACCGAGACAGATGAAGAAAGATGCAGTGTATTTATTGTATTGATTATCTATTGTATCCATTAATGGCTTTTTTTATCTATTTTGTGGTAAAAAAAAAAATTACTAATGAAAAAAAAATTAAGTCACTAGGTCATTTTTCAAGTTAGAAGAATTATTTTACAAAAAGTGCTTTCTGTAGTGATTTTTGATGTTAAATGAAACAAAGAGAAAAAACTAATATGACCAAATGACTTTTATATGAAGCAAGATTTCACATCTATGTCTTTGCCATTGTACCTGAATAACTTTGCATTGTCTAAAATTATAGAAAGAAGCTTAAATTTGTATGTTAGTAACTAGTAGAGTAAAAGTGTGAGCTTTGTGTCCCTTTTGTTTTAAACAGTACAAAAACAGGGCTGGAAGTCAGTCACTGCTTAAATATGTCTAAATGATATTTTTCCTTATCTGTCATGTTTTCTTTTTTTCAAATACAATCCAGGGGCCCATTTATCTGATCACAGGCATGTTGTCATCTTTGAATGATCACTTTGCAACCAAGTTCAATTTAAGATAAGCCAATGATGAATCAGATGTTTGTGAAGTTTTGATCAGACAGCTCACTATCAGGTAGTTCCTCGAGTGGTTCACTTAATGTGACACTTCCTTTTGGGCTCTCCTAATATATGGTCTTTTGAGGATCAATTGTGAGGCCAAGGTTTTGTGAACAATCAGAAAAAAAATAACTGAAATTATATCTTACCTAAGCTAGCTACTAATATGCCTCAATACACAAGTTTTCATTGGCTGTGTGTAACAAAAAACATAGCAAAATATAAGCAGTTTTAAGATTAAGAGCCGACAGACGTCTTAGGCGCTTTTAAACAGCAGAGCCTGTAACTGAACATATGAATACTGAGAATTCAAATACAGTGTTTCATTATATGTACAGACATTGATAGTGTTTTTATAAGCTCATGCTATGAGCTTTTTGTTAGCTAGCTTCACATTAAAAAAAATAATGAATTTGAATTTTCATAATACATAGGTCATATTTGCAAATGAAAACCACCACATGGCTTTTCTGATGTCATTTAAGGTGAGTGTTTCTTATGAATGGAAAATTACTCACTAATTAGACAGTCATAAAAGTGCAGAGCTGCAGTCTGTTTTGGTTTCTTACATAGATCTGATATGAATACCAATTCAGGGCCTGAGATGCAAATTTAAACTGCTTTGAAATACAAGAGATTGCTTTTTCATCTGGCCATCTTCTTCTCAATAGAGGAAATGATTTATTTTTGCGCAAATAAATTCATTCAATGAGAGCTTAATTAAGCAGTGATTCATGATTTGGGCTAAGCCCAACTCTCCCAAGCTTTCAGAAGAATCTCATTTTCTTGAATAACATTGATTCTTTTTTTCTTTCTTCAAAAACCCCTCCCCTTTCACTCAACTGATTAGATTACTTCACATCTGACTCATGATTTTGTGCATTTAGTGAATACAGAAATTCAGTGTAATGAGTGGATATTTTTAAAAAGTCTATCAACTGTACTAACAGCCTAATAACAGAAGTACAACTTAGTGTTTAGTGCTTAGTGCAAACCTTTCACTCGTCCACCCTCAAATACAGGAATACAATAACTTATATGGAACGGCATTTAGGAAACTATTAAAACAAAATGAACAAATAGTTCCTCATTTTGTGTGTCTTACTGTGTTCTTGCCTGTTTAACTCCACAGTGTTTTCCCCTCTGTACGTCATTATTTGGATTTTTCTTTCGCTCTGTTTCTGGAGTTTGCATTCTTGACTGTTCAATAATGCAAACTCCAGAAACACCTCATTAAGCGAGGTGGCACTCACCTCACGTAATGACACTAATGCTATACATATTCCAGTGCTTTGTATTTGTGTCAGTTATATGAAAATAAACTTGCTTTGGTTAGAGGCTGAAAATGTGGCATTGGCTCTTAGCCTTTTAGGCTTGGAAAAAAGATTTGTACTAGGACAAGTGAGACATTTAGACTGTAAGCAATGGGCAACTGCTTGGCATGATATACACAAATTACACAGTGTATCTCACATTTAACTACCATTAAAACATCAGACAACATACAGTACAACATAGTAATATTTCTAAAATAAAAACTTAGAATTGTTAGCTGGCTGGAGCAAATCTGTAACTACACAGTGCCATTTACATATAACAGATGGAAATAGAAGGAGTGGGCTTTGGCATGTGGGATTGTTACTCAAGGCAACGCCCTGTCATAGTCCACCTCTGGTTTGTTTGCTCTAACTCTCTCTGAGTCAAGGATGGGACGCCGGCAGGGTGGAGCCGGGTGCCTCTCTCGTGAGCTCTTTCCTACATAGAGAGTAATCTGAAGGTATTTATCATTTATTCAGTCCACTCTTTGTGTGGTAACAACCACAATAGCTCAATCGAAGGGTGAGATGCACATTTCAGTTTTTGTGTTAGAGCTTTGTTGGATTTTTTCCCCTATTACTTAAGGACATCACTTACAGATTCTGTTTATCTGCTGCAAATATCAAGTCCCTCACTTCTTCTTGTGTCCTTCTTTTGTCCCAATTTATCATTTTAAACAAAACACCATGCTCACCTAGTTGGTACAAAATACCATTGTATGCCTGTCAAACTCTGTTACTAGCAGCATGTCACAAAAAACATCATTTGTTCCCATTTCTTTCACTGAATCTACAAAAAATGCCAAAGATAACAAAGTGCCTAAAGATACAATTTAAAATCACTTATTTGCTAAATTGTTTGATATATGTAGACACAAGCGATATGCACTGGTTCATCCCTTAAGTTAGGTGCCTTTTTATCCTTGAATGATTCATAGGTCATTGTTAGGTGCCTTAAAAACACACACACACACACACACACACACACACACACACACACACACACACACACACACACACACACACACACACAAAACTTTCCTCTGCCAGATACTCAGATGGAAGGACTTAAATAGACTGAAGATAAGAAAAAGCAGCCAATGTCCAAAGAAGAACTTTCACGAATTCAGAAAGTCTAGAGAACTATTGCTCAGGGTCAGTTTAAAAAATATAAGAAAGTCTGGTTCCTTGGAAGCAAAAGAAATGAGGGGTGGCTAATGACTTTTGAATAGCACTATATATCCGATTACTTCAGGCAAGCAGAATTCAACTTCTAGAGCAGAGTCTCATGCGAGAGCATGACTCCCTTGCAGCACTCACCAAGCAGACACTTTCACGCGGATGATGCCTGCTTTTTTTGCTTGGCTTTTCAGTTCTATGAGTGTAGGCTAAATTTATGTGCAAGGAATTTAGTGTGGCACTGAATAACAGCGCTTGTGAAATGATTTTATTTGCTTGTGATTGTGCTTTGTTTTGCTTGTTGCTTTTGATATAAATGTGCTGCAATAATTTCACAAAACAAAATGCAAGAGAAAACACCAAGCTCAGCCAGGATCACAAGAGGAAGGTGGTAATTCAAAGGTCATTACCGGAGTGTGCAAAAACAATAAAGCACAGTAGGATTTGGGAGACTTTTTCTATTCACCTGTTGGTGAAAAGCCAGTCCAGCACCAAGTGCTCTGAAAGTCAATCTTTCACTGTTAACCTCCTCTCCAGCCACCATCCAATCTGTGACTCTCAACAATGTACAATCTGCTCTCCAAAACAAAAGCTCAAACAATGAATCCTGTGCCCAGGGTTTAATATTACAGAGGGCTTCAAGGCCATTTTGATATTTCTGTCACATTACATTGTGTTAAAGTTCAAATGTGACTCTGGTAACCATGACTGTTTTAAAAAAACTCTGGGTATAAAAGGTGGCCAGAGCAGGTGTTGGTATAAAAACAAAGTCTAGCCATAGATTGTTATAAAGTGAGAAAGAAAACAAAAGGATTGATATATCTTGATATGTTTCTTGCTGGCAGGTGATAAAGGTAGAAGGCATGCAGGGTTATGTAAGTATGAATAATAGTAAACAATGGCGGGCCGAAATGTGTCAGTGTTGGGTGTGTATACTCTCTGCAGGGTGTAGTCTGACAAAAATGGATTGTATGGTTAAAATAAGCTTAATTTTTCCTATTTTAAGAAGTGACACTTTGCCTCTCTGCTTAAGCTTACTATTTTATGGATCGTCTCATTAATCAACTTTATATTTATGTAATAGAAGCACTTGATTGGACTTGTGTTGGACATTAAAATGCTCAGATGTGAAAAACTGAAAAACTTTGATTCACCATCCCAAGTGAGAAATGATGATTGAAGTTACAGCAGGAAGATTAGCTGAAGCTGCCAAAGACTGATTCAATAAAAAAAAAAAAATGTTAATTTTTAACTGGATGTCTCTACTAGAAATTTTGCACACCAACTTATTATTCATTTTTAAGCAAAATGTCTAATTCTAGGCTTAGTCGGATTAATCATTAATCAATATCAATATTAATTAATCAATATCAGTTGTTTCTTCTCTGTGACATCTTCTGTCATAAACAATGATTTTTCATCATGCTTTTATTAATCTGTGCTTGTCTGCAATGGATCTTTCTTTAAGATAACTTTAAATGACTTAAAGAAAATAAATGGATGGTTTCAAAACCAAAATATGGTCGACAGTGAAAAGGTGCATGTCTTGGCACGTACTTTT
This sequence comes from Haplochromis burtoni, assembly GCF_018398535.1. Taxonomy (NCBI): domain Eukaryota; kingdom Metazoa; phylum Chordata; class Actinopteri; order Cichliformes; family Cichlidae; genus Haplochromis; species Haplochromis burtoni. Next base: position 101,473 of record NW_024582663.1, on the reverse strand, counting down.
TGGACGTCCAGTACTAGTTATCATTTTTAAAGTAAAGTAAAAATGAATCTATACTGTAATAGCTAAATGTATACTCAAGCATTTTAAATATTAAATATTTAAATTATTACATTTTATGTATTATTTTAATTAATTTCAGCCTAATTCTTTTTTACAGTCATTATCTGTTATAGAGCTCTATGGTTTGTTCCACTTTAAAAGGTTTATTGATATGTATATACGGCAACTTTATACTTAGTTTTAATTAAAGTATTTGAGATTTAGATCCAGTTTTCTTCTTTCATTTTTAAAAAGTAAATCCCTTCATATTGTTAAAAGGAATAGTATTTTAGCATAATTGAAATAAATGAAGAGTACTTTGTATTCCGATCTCATGTACTCTTAATCACTCTCCTCGGCAGAGCATTGTAGCATAATTTCCTGTTTTGGATGAGACTTGTAGAGTGCCAGTGTTGTCCAGGCCAAGGCAATCTGCATACTGGAAAGCTTTGAGAAAGCATATTTGGCTGCCACAGAAAGGTCTTCATGATAAATTTAGTAATGAAGATCAATCACATCTTAGTACAAAACCTGCCACCTGAGAGATCAATGGTAAATGGAGCTGACACTGAGTTACTCTTCAAATTCATTCATAGTGCTAGAGAAAGAGCACTGTCTTTGCACACTTTGAGACAAAGACATTTTTTAATGATTTATTTAAAAATGGATGATACCCCTGTCTAAAAAGAATGCTTGGCAGAAAGGCAATAATTGCAGTAATCGCGGTTTGGTGTGATGGTATTCTACATTTCTAAGATTACAAAGCATAACCATGACAGCACTTCATCAGAGTCTTTCCTTACAAAAACAATGTAAAAAGTGAATCAGAATCAAGTAACAAACCATGTAATGAGCTCCAATTATTAAAATGTATGTAAATGTACCATTAGTATTTACAAAGCTGTAATAGCTATAAATACATATTTATAAAATAACAAAAACTATTACTTTGTTTCTTTTTTTAATGTAATTAGTCTCTGAGCCATAGTTCAATGTTATAAACTCTGTAAACTTGCTATGAGTGATCTTTGAGGTCAGTATGAATATCAGTATAGTTATATATTCCATATATATCTCACAAGGTGACATTAACAACCATGCTGCTGCAGTTTGTAGCAAAGAAGGGTTCAAAATGGCAACATGTTCATGGGCGTCAAGCCGGTAAATATAAGCCAGCTATGAGAGAGATGCACTTGAGATGAACTGGAAAGTAGAGCTGAGCTGAGTCACTTAGATAATAAAGTAATGATAAACCATTTTCATGCTTAGTCAACACTTAAAGGCATTTTCTCCCACAAAAACACAAACATTTGCTGTTTTCCTGTTTGCCTAGAATATGAAGATTTCATATTTTCTATGTATTTTATGATTGTAAACTGAACAGACGTGAGGTTTTAAATGTGTTGGTGGAATGAAGCTAAATCTTCTCCTGATAACATTCACCATTTTCCAACAACTGATGGTTGAAAGTTCACAAAGCCAAGAAGTGGATCTTTGAATTTAAGCTTTGTGCCTATAACATAGTGATGTGCTAGGAGTAGCATCATTTTGGCCTGCTATGTTTCACCATTTTGGATTTTGTACTACTTACACAAGTATGTAAACATCTATGTTTGTTGGGAGAACAACTTCTGCTTTCTCCTTTAAACAGCCTCTCAGTAAAAAGTCAGAAAGAGCAAAAGCATGTAAGTTTCATAGCTAAAGGTATGCAGCTTTATGCTGTAGTGGAGGTTGCCAATTTTCAGCATATGAGTTAGCACTCATGCCACGGTATAATATCCCCTTCCGCTGACACTTCAGTAACATCGTAATTCCCAGACTTTATGAAGAGACATGATTAGGAATTATCAAAGAGTTATCCAAAACACATACACAGCTCTTACTACTATCAGTGGCTCTACAGTTCCACTAAACTGTGACTAATCATTACATTACTTCAGAGAGTGAGATGAAATGTGTTGTTTTGCAGACCCGCCCTCTTTATAAGCCATACCACTTTACATGTCAAGTAAGGCTCTTTCTTAATCACTGACAGAAGCAGTGACAGAATGGAAACTGGAGAGGAGCACCAGCACATTTCCTGTTACAAAAACAAAAAAAAACATGGTGAATGCAGTCAATGTAACAGGTGGACTGGGGCCACAGATTGGGTGCTTTGCGCTTACAGTTAATCTTGGAGACAAGAATGCAGTTTCAATAAATCAGGTATCCCGACTACTGGAGAAAGTTAGGAAAGCGACCACTTTGTTCTGTCAAAACACAACAGCTGCCTAGCAGGAGATACAGGTATTGCTTTTTCACAAACTAATATGCAATTAATACAATAATAACATCATATGACCTGCTAAAGCTTTATGTGAAACTGCCGGCTGCCGTGTCTTCAGCCCTGATAGAAAAGGATGTCAAGGATATTGCTGTCTTCACTTAGAGTGAGGCAAAACTAACAGAAGACCTAATCAAGATTCACAAACCTCTGAAGAATGTGACAGCCCACGTGAACACAGATATATGGCAATGATAATTCCTCTGCAGAAGATGATACTGAAATCCATGACTCAAGTGAAGAGGACAGGTCCAATATCAAAGATGCTAAAGCAGCTATCACTTAAGACCTGGAGGGCAGATACAAAGACTCTGATCTTAAGGACTCTCTGCATGGAGCCAAACCCTAGACCCAAGAACCTAATCCCAGCTGGCGGAATACTCTCTTCAGACAATCTACAGTGATTTAGGATTTAGGGATTACAGACATTGGAGAGCAGGTATTATGGATTTATTTTTATATTTAATTAAATGTATTGTCATTTATCATCAATACTACTGCTGTATTTTTTAAACTAAATACACCATAGTTGTGCCTTTGCAATCATTTTCCTTTTTCCTACTGTCTATTCTATTGGACAGGAAGGCATGCCACTATTTTTTTTCTTTTTGCTGTTATTAATATTTCAAAACTATTATGCTATTTGCTATTTGTTTTTTTAAAACTATAAGGTAAACCCGGAGAAGCCCAGGTGACCAGTTCACCCTTAGCAGCAGAGCCACGGGCATCAAAAATGTCATCTCATCCCTGGAAAAAAGTGGCCACGGCAGAGCTTTTTGGAGAACTTTGTACAACAGATGATAGAACCCCTAGGCCTTTGTCCAGTATCACTCAGGTTGTGTCACATCATGCAGGACATGGTACATCTGTATATCTCTTGGCAGATAATGAGGACAACCCAATCGTCTTGCACAAGAACATGACAACAGAATGAACAGGGCATAGCTGTTTTGAAATAGTTCAGTGTGTGTTAGTTTGGTTTATGCTTATTGTTGTATTGATGGCCTTTAACAGCACAAGTTCAACTGGAAACTTTATTTTACAAAAAGAACAGAAAGTCACAGAATTGAAAAAAATGTTTTTACATTTATTTTAGAAGAAAAGAAAGTCTGGTGCTGATTGATCCTATTCTGAAATAAGACAACGTTCCTGCAAGACCATGCTGCTACATACGACATATAACAGACAATCAACACAGGACTACATAAAGTGCAATGTGCAAAAACTGCAAAAAAAACAAAACAAAAACAGTGCAACACCAGACAGAATGGCACGATACAGACACAAGACAGTGCAGACACAACAGTGCAATAGAAACGTGCAAACGACTGAGCATTGTGCAAAAAGTAACGTGGTGTATGTGTGTGTGTGTGTGAGAGAGAGTCAGTCCAGTCACTGAGTGTTCAGGAGTCTGACGGCTTGGGGTAAGAAACTGTTTTGGCAGTGAGGGCCCGAATGCCCCGATACCTCTTGAAAGAAGGCAGCGAAAGAAGTGAAGAGTGTGTGTGAGGGGTGTGTGGAGTCCTCCACAACGCTGGTGGCTTTACGGATGCAGCGGGTACGATAAGTGTCTGTGATGGAGGAAAGAGAGGCTCAGCTGTTATCACTATCTGTTGTAGGTTATCGCGATCCAATACGGTGCAGTTACCATACCAGACAGTGATGCAGCTGACCAGGACGCTCAGAGTAACAACCAGAGGAAACTATAGGTCAGGGGTGGCCAACTCCAGGCCTCAAGAGCCGGTGTCCTGCAGGTTTTAGATATTATTTCATTACCAGGCCTCTGGAGAACTTTAAGAAATGTTGAGGAGGTAATTTAGCCATTTAAATCAGCTGTGATGGATCAAGGATACATCTAAAACCTGCAGGACACTGGCTCTCGAGGCCTGGAGTTGGCCACCCCTGCTATAAGTAAACTATAGGTGTGAAAATGCCCTTAGACAGTAAATACCCAAGTGATAACGAGGCAAAAGGAAACAGGTGAAAACACAAACTAACATATGACTTGGTGGAGAGTTAAGCTAAACACAAGACTGACCAAAATTACCAAAATAAAACAGGAAGTAACCACACAATTCAATTTCATTTATATAGCGCCAAATCACATCAACAGTTGCCTCAAGATGCTTTATATTGTAAGCTAGACCCTACAATAATACATAAAGTAAAAAACCCAGCACTCATATGACCCTCTAAAAATCCCTTTTAACAGGAAGAAACCTCAGGCAGAACCAGGCTCAGGGAGAGGGGACCATCTGATGCAACTGGTTGGGGTGAGAGAAGACAGGACATAGTGAAACGATTAATATACAACTGTGCACAGTTGGATGCAACGGAAAACAACAAGGCTATACTAGGGGTGGATTTTGATCATCGATTCATCGATTAAAATCGATTCTTGCTTGCATAACGTGATATCGATTCATTAAAATCCTGAATCGATTTTTTAATATTAATTTATTTTGCCCAAAACGTCAGAATCTCAGGTTAAACCTCACAAAATTTCAACAACCACCAAACAGCTAAAACAGTAAATGAGAGCAGGAACACGGATTCTGCACAAAGACGTAAACACAAAGCGCGGACCCGCCGACGGATCAGAATCAGTGAGATGTCGTCTTTCTCACCTGACGACACGGTCGGGGCTGAAAGCCGACAGCTCACTGATTCTGATGTTTCGGCGGGTCCCCGCTTTGTGTTTACGACCTTTTTACGCTGATTCTAAAGCTGTTAGTTTTATCTATCTCCAAACAATATTGACCGAACCAGCAGCAAAAGAAGATCCCAACTACGCTTCACATAAACATCACCGTGAATTCATTCTGACTTTTGCTGTTTTGCTTCCACCACACTTCATGCACAGCTCTCTCTCTCTCTGTATACTTCAAGAACAGTTTCCCATGTAAAAATCTGTTTCCTGCATTATTCGCTTGCTTGTTATGCACAAGTCTACCATTGTTTACAGCGCTGTCAGCCGCTGTTTTTTTTTCTTTTACTTACTTCTGAAAAGAAAACCTAATTTCTGCTGTTCAATAGGCTTCTGAATAAATTTAAACTTTTTAAAATTATGCAAAATGCAAAACGCTTAGCCGTGTCTGTAATAAAGCCGCTGTAACTTCAGAGGTAATGTTCATGTGTTGATTAATGGTTTTCTTTTGCTTTTGATCTACTGCAGAATATTTTTATAAAATCCCAGGCCAGGAAAAATCACCTTCATGTTTTTCTGTGTTTTATCTTCAGCTACTTTGACACAAAGGCATCTGCTGTGATGCTTTCACCTTCGATAAAGTCTTGCGAGTGTCAGCTTCCTTTTTATAGATACAAAAATATGTAAATATACTGATCTGAATTATAATATTTCTGACTGTCTGAGGCAAAATTTCCCAGATTCAAATCAATCGAATCGATTCAGGACCTTGTGAATCAGAATCGAATCGATTTTAGAAATCAGTGACGATACCCAGCCCTAGGCTATACCAAGAAACTGAAACTGAAGATGCGAAGAAACTGCCATGATGAAAATAAGAACCAACACTCACATTAAGCAATAAACAGGAAACATCAACAACTGGAAATCCTGGGACACATTCTAAGGTCCTAAATGTGAGCTGGCACATTTATTTGTTTATTTTAGGGATAAAAAAAAAAATTCACCATCCTACCCCAGATGAGTCACTGGCTTAATATATATTCAAATAACCTTCATTTAAATCCTGCCAAACACAACTGCAGATTTGTGGGGGCACTAAAACAGAGCTGTATTGTCTATTTGGATTCCTCATTGAGCCCCAGAGAAGGGGATAAAGTTAAAGTATGAAAAATAGTTAATACAAGTGATAAATTGCACTGAATCAGTGGTAAATAATAAGAAACCAATTACCATAAAGGTAAAGTGAAAATAAAGTGAGTGGAAGAAAAGTGTTGCTGAGATAAGATTATTCTGCTAATTTATGCTTCTTCCAATCCTCTCCCTCAGTGACCTGAAAATCCAGCATGATGGATATCCTGTTGTGTTAAATGCATTACTGAAGAAGAAGGCTGCAGTTGAATACTCAAAAATATTAGGTCCAGTGTCTTCTCCTAAACACTCTCCTTGAACTGGAAAACAACACGAGGTGAAGAAAAGATGCGAAGAGGTTGTTTCCTAGCTACACTTTCAGTAGGCTTTATAAGTAGGAGGATATTCACATAAGATTGCCAACACTGCAGCTTAGATTTTTCACCCTAAATTGTTGCCTGGTTGTATCATACAGGCTATATAAATGTGGACAACACGGTCAGAAATATTACTTTATTACTAGGGTTGGAATTGAAATTAAAAAATAAGGAATACATATGAATTTAAATGGAGTGGCTGGTGATATGTGTTTCTGTCATCAGTTCAAAAATACAATGCATACATACAATACAATACAATTACTGACTTTCAATATTTGGTACAGACTTGGTGCAGATTTGATTTGATTGGTATTTTAGTCATTTTAAAATAATTGCATTTACCTTTTATTTGCAAGTGGTCTCGAATTTTTAATTTTTTTTTAATGTGTTGAAAATATAGTTTTAGAAATAAAAGAAATATAAGCCAAAATTCTGATTTGTCAAAAAAAAGATAATTTACTATAAGAAGAGCTTCCCTATGAAACCACTTTGCTTCAACATCACGGAAGAACTCAGTAACCGTGTGACGACTTGCTGCCTCTCATGAAGACTCAGGATTAACACAGTTGATAAAGATTTTATTCATCAGTATTTTAATTGATAAGAATAAGATTAATTCTAATAAGGAAAAATAAGCAGCTCCTATCTTCTTTGCAAATTGGACACCTTAATTTAGGTAAATTTAGAGAATTTATTTTATACACCAATAAACAAATTGTTTTTCTGAGTATTTACTTGTATCTTGAGTTGTTGTAGAGATAATATGGAGAGGTCTCTTCTGTTCTCACTGCAAGGAGCTAAGGTGTGAAAAAGACACCTGTGTCATGGTCCTGAGTCTGATGACTCAGTGTTTTGTGTTTCCTTATAATATTCTCTGTTCGTGTTTATTCTAGTTATGTCTTTCATTAAGATTTGCCATTTGTTAGGTTTCTGTTCTGTGCCTGCCCTGGTCCCACTTTTCTGTGTTCCCTCTGTCTGTCCATGATGTCATAGTGTCTGTTCGTGAATTTGTCTGTTAAGTTCAGTGGCTAGTCTGGATCTCTGTGTCTGTGTATTTCCTGTTTTACTTTGAAAGTCCATGTCTTTTGTGAATGTGTAAGGTCATGTCTGATTACTCCCAGCTATGCTCGCCTTCTGTGTCTCATTCCCTCATTATCCCTCTGTGTATTTAAGCCTTGTGTTTGCCTCTGTCAGTTGCTGGTCTGTCTGTGTTGTTTCCCTGAGTCGCCCTGTGGTTCCTCCGTGTTCTTCCTGTGTTCCTCTGCATATCACCCTGAGAGTTTTGATTCAGTTCCATGTGTTTAGGTTTTCCCAGTTTTAGTTTATTTATTAGTTCCTATCCTCGCCATCTCCACTTAAAAAAAAAAAAATTACTTCTCATATCAACCTCTGCCTGCACTTGGGTCCTTACTTCACCTCCACACGTCCGCCATCGCAACCGTGACAACCTGTGTATGAAAACCAATGACCCTTGTGCTACTGCCATAAGGGTCCCTCAGTCACTACAAATAGAGGAAGAAACAAAGTTATTGCAATCGTGTGCAATGAACTTGTAATCTTGTAATGGTTGCTTCAAAATGAGCGCCAGGTCTGTAACCATTTGCAGTCAGTTGCCATCTTAAAAGTAACTTTGGTGTCTTGATGTAATTTATTGACAGTATGACGGAGTCTGTCTGCTATTAGTTTGCAAATGAAAAGGGTCAAGTTGATGATTACATCCACATTACAATTTGTTTGTGATAATATGGTGAATAACTGTAACCAACAGACAACTATTACAAAGCTGTTGCCATCTATGCACATAGAAGTTCACATTAAATGATAATTCACATTAAGTGCCAGTCCAGCAAGAACCTCATGGATCTAAAACAGAAATTCCTCCACAAATCATAATGGAGTTGCTACAGAACAAACAACTTAACTGCAAAAAGACATAGGTGCTCAGCAACCTTGCTTTTATATAGGAATACAACCAGTTGGCAATCAGTTGAGTCAAGTCTCCTTTTGCAAAGAGATATGTTTCAGATGAGTTGCACAGACTGACTCCGATTTATTACAGTGTTTTGGCAAGCTGTCTACATTCATAAATTATGCATTTACAGGAATTATTTGCAAATCTTCTAAAGTGGAACCTGTGCAACAGCCTTGCGATCACAAGTGATCACCCTGAGTTGCACATTCAACTTCTAGGTGACTTGTTGGTTGGTTGATTAGTTAATTTTACTTGGTTACTGAATGCCAAGAATTTCAGTACAGTCACTGTGCAACCATCAATTACTCTGAGCCAGAATGAAATGTAGCCATTGCATTTACACTCATCACCTACATCAAAACAGCTAACAACTTAAAGTGTACTGCTTTAATAAACTTTTTTTTTTAAACTTAATTTAAAACATAATAGTTCATTTAGATATTCAATATAAGTCTACTCAACCCAGTATCACAACAAAACGTGTAATAGACACACCGGTCCACCGTGTCAATTTCAAACTTTGCCTCCAAAAAATGTAATAAACATGCATACAGAAATTGCATTACCAACAGGGGGAGATAATATATTTAAAGCCACGAAGTCGACAGTGATCAGAAAACGTATTAATTACATTCCAGGTTCCTTAACTGTCAGAATGAAATAAGTTAGGTGGCTAATATGCATTTCAATGTAAATGTCTTAATAGTAGTATCTGTTTAAATATGTCTGTGAAGGTTCTCAGTCATCCAGATCATCGTAGTCTAAGGAGCTTGGAAAGAAAAGCGTCTGGACTTCTTTAAGTGGACTTCTTTACTGGCTTCTTAGAGTATCTGTTTAAACACTTTCCTGTGGCTGTTTTCATGTTGGCTTGAAATAAAATATCTCTTCTGTAATTACTGAAATCTGGTATTTCAGAATATGTGAGTTTTATTGGGTGTTTAACTAGATCTGACACAGAACAAATGCTGGTTATGAAGGTGATGTTTTTTGTTTGTTTGTTTTATTAATTTTTTGTCATTTTTGTAAATAAAATAGCGTGGACACAGAAGTGATGCACTCTGAACCAGGACTCAGGGACATTGCAGTAGGCAACAAGTATGTACAGCCTGGTTGATTGTTGGGTAGTAGATTAATTGAGTCTCTGGCGTAATTACTCAGACAGGACAGCGGGCAGACACAGATCCTCAGCATCTCTGATTATGTGGTGTTTGTGCTGTGAAAGGGGTCATTAGTCACTCACCACGGCAGCTGGACATCTTCCCAAAATACTTTGTGTGTGTATGTGTGCGCGCTAGTGTTGGAAAGTCAGTGAAATAAGAGAGACTGTGACAGAAGTGGGAAGACTGAGACCACACTGCGACGTATACAGAAAAATGTAAAAAGAAAAAGAAAAAAAGCTTGATGAAGATGTTCCTTATTGAGGGCTTTCAGACATGGTTTACGAGTGCTACAAGACACGCAACACAATGAAAACATAAATATTTATGTTAATGTTAATTTCTCAGCGCTCCTATAATCTACCAATCTTTTCCCCCTCTGCATTCTGTTCATTGTTGTCATTTTTATTTTTATTGCTACAGCCTCAAAGCACTGCCTCTGCTCTCTGCTGGCACACTGCCCTGGACAGACTTGGCATGGTCCTATCCAATTTGGTGCTTTGCTAAGATGGATATGTTTGCTTTTCTTGCTGCTGACAGAACCCCCCACCTCAAAAATAAATGTATAAAACAACTAAACTTTCTTTCCTCAAGTTATAGCTGTTGTTAGTATGTTCAGTATGCTCCAAAAGAAAGTTTTATCAACAATGAATAATTGTATTATCTTTACATAGTGAAACAAATACACAAAAGAACACAACTGAAGCCAACGGAAAGAAATAACAAATTAATATATGTATTTTTTTTTTCTTTAATGAAGAGTATATAGGGGCAGGGCGAAGGACCCTGTCTTAGCTGAACTCTGGACACACACACACACACACACACGCAGATATACACTCATCCTCCCTCCCCTTCCAAATGCCTTCAACGCTTATTCCCTCCCGATGCAGACGGTGGATCAAAGCGGACCAGCGCATATGCTGCAGGCCCAGATGCGCTGTCTAAACGGGCTGTTTCTCACCTTTTACCCATCCCTGTTGCTTGTCATGTGTTTCTATAGTGTATTGACAGTCATGTGCTTTTTGTGCTGGGGTGGTTTTTTTCTGCTCTCAAACTGTTCTCCCATTAGGAGCTAGACAGAAAATGGAAGACAGACCGTTCTTTTCTCAGCTATTTCAGTTCGATTTAATTTGTGCAACAGTCACCTCAAAGTGGTTCACATTATAGGGTAAAGACAGATGGAAAACCAAACATATTATATTTTTTACCAGCATCTAATAATAAATAATCTGTTGGGAACCCATATGATGTTAAATCAGTGTGTGTCTTTAAAACAACTGAGATGGTGTGCTGAAAAAACCAACTAATTATGACATCTGAAAAAAATGTTAAAGTCAAAGCTTAATTAAAGTTAAGTTTAAGCATCAAAAATTAGTGCATAAACCTAATTAAAATAAAGTTAAATGAAATAATAACATCATGCAACTGTTCCTTCTATAGCAAAAGCTGAAGAAGCCCATTCCCTGCGCATTATTAATTAATTGGTAGTCTTTAAGCTACAAACTTCTGAACATTTAATCTTTATAAAAACTAAAAAAAAAAAACAGCCAAAACTTATTTTCATGTTTATTGTGTCATTGTATTAGTAGTAGTATAATATTAAAGAAGAGTGTTAAGTAAGTCCAGTATTTCTCAAACTGAGTAAGTGGGGAATGGACAACCAGGTTAACAATATGTAATGAAACAAAGTTGAATGAACAGCGTTTTAGGTTTTTTAAGGGTGAAATACTAAAAATATAACATGAAATACGTTCGAGCAACAAACCACATTTTTAGTGATTGCACTGTCCCTTAAAAATTATTATACATGTTTAAATTGAACAAGCATATTAAAAATATGTACATGTAAATGCATGTACATCAATACCCGAAGAAGTCTTTTTGGTCTTTCAAACACAGATTTTGAATATCCTTGATTTACTCAGATGTTTTGGTTTGTTGCCTAAGGGCAGCATAGCACAGTTAGGCCACTTTTTCTGGGTTATTAGTGGAAAAGCAATGTTTTTAAACTCCAGGCCTTGGGACTCCTTGTTTTATGTTCTGAGTGCTTCCCCACTCTAAAACACCAGATTGAAATGATCACGCTGTTATCAGGCAGCAGCTGCACATAATACCCTCTTGGTCACTTGAATCAGGTGTGTCGACGCATGGATCGGTATCACCTATTGAGAGCACTGAGTGATGAAATGTGTGAGCAATCAAACCATGCACTAACATGAACATGTACTGATTTGCAGGAAATGAGCACAGGAGTTTTTTATGGGTGGAAAGAATGTGATTGGGCAGTTAGGGTCATAGGATGACTGCCTCAGTGAGAACAATGAACTTGATGAAAGTGACAGCAAGTAAGAGTGGCTATGAGACAAGCCAGAAAAAGTAAGTTAGACAAACATCGACCTTACCTATATGAAGCATGCATTTATAAACGTACATGTTTGCTCCCACTGAGCACATAACTACAAATTATACAAGAGTCTCTCCTCTGTTTTCACTTTTCTATTTGTTTTTTCATCAAAATGTCTGTGTGTAGTACTTTTTCAGTGACCCAGGCGGGGCTGAACTAGAGGAGAAGAAATTACTTTTCCCTTGTCATGTTAATATTTAATGGAGTACAGAGAAAGCAAACATTAGGAGAAAAACATTCTGTGCGTTGTGGTATATGGTTGCATCCTCTCTGCATTTTGTTTGTAATTGGACAGTACAGCTTGCAGTTACATGGGGTGAAAAACAAGGGCATCAGAAAAAAAATAATATATATCACAAAGCTAGTAAAACAAGGCTGAATACATGTAATAACTTTGGTTTTCATTGGCACAAGACCACACTGCCTCTCAACTACAGTGGAACTCTTAGCTTCAAACCATAAACTCAGCACATTTTTTAATCAGTTAACTGGCTAGCCAGTCAGAACTGAGCTATGGCTCTGTCTACTACCTGCCACGTCAGCCGGGCCACTTCTGCCTTACAGCCCAAGGGGAATAATGGCTGCTCCTTCATCACTGACACTGTTGAGCACAAGAGGAAAAGATGAATTTGAACTGACGGAAAGAAACCACATGCTTATATTTGCACAAAAGCATAGAAATGCACACAGAAAAATGTCCCCTGTTCGCATCAACAGATTTGTCGAGTTGTTCTACTGTGGACTGTTTCTTTTCTTTCTTTTTTTAACACATTTTTTTAAGACTCTCAAAGCTCAGACAGGTGGTTTGGCTGTTCTTTAGCCTTAATAAAACTATGCTAATATTTAATATTCCTGAACACAATTGCCAACTTAAGCAGTTATATTATCGTCAGCCCGAGCATATTGTTCAATTTGGTTTTACTTTTTTATCCACCTGGGAGAATAAAATGGTCAGTTTGCTATCTAATCTCAACCAACCAATAAGCCAATGAGCCATAGCCCTTTGCTTTTAGTGTTTCCCTATATTAGCCTTATCAGGTTGTTGCTGAGGCTCACTCATTTTGTGGTAAGACTCCACCTCTGCTTTCTTGGACTGCAACCGGTGGCAGTAGTCCTTGTTCTGCCATGGTCATCCATTGTGAGATGCAGGGCCACTTCAACCTCAAGCGGGTGTGGAAATGTTTCATAAGCCACTATATTCAACTTGAGTCCATCCACAATACAAGAGTCTCTGTGAAGAGACAGTTGATACTGGCCCAGTTACTTATTTCTGTTTAGTCATGAGTGATTCAGAGGATATGCTTTGCATTTGATTTTTCGGTTCCTTCAATTAATTCCTTTACTCCGTTTATGCTGAAGAGTGGTCCCTTGGTTCATTGAATCAACTTTAAATTCAAACCTTCAAACAGGTTTGTAGTTGATATTGATAATGATTTTACCCTGTGATGCATTTTACACACATAAGTTACGAAGCATTGGTGTTGTGGTATTTGCAAACTCAGATGAAGAGGCTTTATATTCAAGTGAATGACCATCTCAATATGACAACGTATGGTCATATATTGTAATTGAAATATTTAACACAACAGATCCGTCAACAACTTGTTGTCCACTTTCTGTTGAGCCAGCTTAAAATGCAACAGTGACACCAGTAGAACGTGAAACTTCAATTCAGTTTTATTTATACAGTAACAAATCACAACAACAGTTGCCTCAAGGGGCTTTATATTGTAAGGTAAAGACCCTACAATAATACAAAGAAAACAAAGAAAACCCAACAATCATATGACCCCCTATGAGCAAACGCTTTCACCAGAAGAGCACTTATTGCTACCTCAAACAGCTTAGAACTTCATTTGCTTTACATGCATTCACATTTATGTAGAATTCGATAGTTTTGAGCTGTTTCATAGTTGCTCAGGGTCAGCCTGGGTCTAGCAGGCACGACTGAATAACACTGAGTTTTTTATTTACTAAATTGTATCTATTTGTGCATTTTCCACTACTACGTTGTGACGAAAGCAGAATAGTCAGACGGGGAATGCTACCTACAAGGTCTTTAGCTTTGTCCTCCAGCTTGTCTTTGCGATACCTACAGATTTCCAAGCCAGTTGCGAGATGTAATCCCTCTAGCATTCAGATTCTGTTGTGTGTTCATTTTCAGGCTGGATGTTATTATAGTACTTTTACAAAGGATCCAAGAAAATTCCTAAGACGCTGCTCAAACCGCCCTTAACACTACAATTTCAAGGTCAACTTGGACATCTGTGTATTTTTCTGTCTCTGTCATCTTTTCAGCATGCAGGTTTTGCATTTTGCTTTCAGTGCACAATTGCAGGCTTTTACTGTCTATACAGATGATGCCATTATCTACTGTAACAGCTGTCTTTGGCATATGCAGCCTTTGAGGGCAGTCCTCAAGGCAGCCAGTGCACATGGCCAAAAAATGAAGTGTGAAATTAGACAGACTGACTTATGCTAAATAACACACCCTTGAGTTAGAGGATATTTCTGTTTCAATCTGATCATGTCGAGCGCAGAGTGGTGAGGTCCCAAAAGCAGGAGCGGGGAGGCAAAACTAATTCTTAACCAAAAGTGAGGTGGTTTATTTGAGGCTGATGGAAAAACACGCAAAACAAGGGGCAAAAGGGAACTAAGACGAAGCTAATGATAAACTTAACTGGGGAAAGCTAAAGTAAACACTAAACACTTGAGCATATACCTGGACAAATGAACTGACAATGAACAAATTGAACTCAGGACAAAAGACTGCCAACATAAAACAGGACACAACACACTGACGCGCCTAAGACACATAGGGTGAGGGAGCAAGACACACAGAGACAAAGACAAGGGTACAAAGGGAACCTAATGGACAAGAGAACAAAACCCAGAAATTACAAATAACCTCGGAGACATAAAAGGAACAAACTTCAAGACTAAACTGTAAAAGCTTAAATCATTACAATACAAAGAAAGAATCAAATACAACAAACTCAGAAGCAATTTCACTTACATATGCAGCAAATAAATGATTTAGACACTGGGTATAATTTGATTGTTTCAATAGCTGGCTAGTTATTGAGCAAGAGCACTAAAAACATTTCTCACATGGGCTGTGTGGTGTGATTAAGGCATTTGAGTCTGCTATTATAATAAATGTCAGTAAAGGTCCTACTTAATATTTCCAAAATCTTTGTACCTTTTCTTAACCAATTATTAAAGACTTTTGTTTTTTACATTTTTGATTCAAATTAATGCACTACACACAACATATTAGTTCTTGCTATCCAGTGAATATTTGTCATGTTCTCCTACTTACTTTTTGAAATCATTCACCCCTCAAAACAGTATCACTGCATGCATCAGTCTAGGCACTGCAGTTACTTTAAAGTTAGCTAAAGAAGCAAAAACATAAATCATAGTTTTTACTTTCTGAAAAGAGGTCAGCAACCTAAATTGGGTACCAGGGGAGTGTAAGAAGAGATCACTATTTGAGCTGGAGAAGTTCCAAACTTGAATATCATATATGTTGGAAGTGTTTGTTTTTGTTATTATAAGATATATATATATAT
>NW_024582663.1:76409-85822 GCF_018398535.1 Haplochromis burtoni | reverse complement strand
AGACGCAACTACGTTAATCCTACTATAAAACAATAAGACACGGTACGACCTCTCATGCTCCCAGAGTGCTGTCTAATACACACAAAGTTTGCAGACTATCAAGGATCAAACAAAACCTCTACCAATCTACAACTAATTACAAAACTCTAAGCATATATAAGTAAATATTTCTAAGCATAAATGACAATCAACAATACAAATCTAACAGTTCCTAGCTTTTAAAGACTCTCCCAACTCCAATATATATATATATATATTTTAATCTTGGTTGGACGCAAACATAGGATGTCTGTAATCATAAAGAAAAAATATTCTAATAAAAATAACTTGACTGGCTTTTCTGATTCAACTTGAAGATGAGGTTGGGTGAAGTTTGTTTCAGCTCCATGTCTACCTTTCACATAGAGGGAGATGTGTGGGAGAGACACACAGAGATAGAGATGTTTATTTGTATGCTCTTTGTTTGTTCCCCAAATAGTCTTTGTTACGAGTTATCCTTTTTGGTCTGATCTGGTGATATAGGCTGTGAGGAGGAGATGACGACTGGGAGTGGATGAGGAGCGTTGTCCTCTGGGACACCTTTTTAAAATAGGCTGACACAAAAAGATCGAATAAAGGTTGTTTTTTGTACCAGGGGACAAAGTTGCATGTAAAATTTTAAGCTTATATGAAGCTGAAGCTTTTCAAGTCAGACAAATGAGGATTTTCCAAAGTAGCAACTTGCTCATTAAATGGTAACAGGAACCAGTGCTTTCAATTGGACACCTGACATCTAAGCCAGAACTGAAAAACTGAAAACAGACAACAACATGATGCCAGTCGCAGAAATTTTTTAACAGATTTTACATGTATTTGATTTCAGTCACATTCTCAGTATGAATCTATTATTAAATATGAACATATTTGCAGTTATTGTGTTTGGCAACTTAACATTATGAATCTGCTTCTATCCATGGGAAGATTGTAATTTGGGGTTGCTGGCAAAGACACATTTTCATGTAATATTAATGTTCATGCAGCTAGTGAAACAACTGAAAATGCCATTAAAAAAGACAGATTGAACAGAAAACAGTATTTTATGTTCGGTTAAATCGGATTATTAAAAGATTTTCAGGTTCTTTGAATTTACTGATTGAAATCTTAATAATTATATTAATTAATGTAAGTGTCACTTGTCATTAATGCACATTTAGATTTTGGGAGGCTTGAAAAAGAGAAGATCTTGGAAAGGGTTTTATTGTAAGTCAGCCTTAATGGGACCATATTGGAAAAAAGGTCTCATGAGCCCAACAAAGAATTAATTTGTAGGTATACTGTACACATGTAACAATTCTTTAATAACATTCTTCATTCTTCCAACATGCAGAAAGTAGAATATAAAACTGTCATCTTTTTGAAGTAAATTTCCACAATACTTGCCCCAAGTAATAAGCACCACAAACAGATTTAAATATTAACAGCTTTTTGTTTGGGAAGCGAACAAACCCAGAAATGTTTATCAGAAATCCACAGCTGGATTAGTTAAGAAGAGCTTCATTGCTCTGAGTGTTTGAAAAGCCCTAAATGATCTCTTATAAATACCTAGTTCACCCACACTCTTATATTTGCGTCATACCTATTTTTATTTTATTTTTTTAATACTTAACAGCATGAAGAGGGTTGAGGCACTGCTACAACAAAAGGAGCAGAACCAGAACCATTATTTGATATGAAATGATTGGATGTGTTTGAATACAACATATGATCCTTATTTTACCATCTATAAAAGACTTGTATTGTTTAGAACACCTATAATGTTGTTTTTATTATATGATAGGTTAACATACTTAATCTTTTGTAAGAATAAAGTGTTTGATATAGCCTTTAAGTCGCTCATTGAGTAATATGAATGGAGTAATAGTTTTGGACTGTGTTTGGCTCTTCTTCTGTAGGACACTATGTTTTCTTTTTTTTCCCCACAACTGCTTATGTCCATACAATACAGAGTGCTTTGTTAGGTTTAGAAACACACTGTGGTTTGGATGAAAACGTCATAGAAATGACAGTGCATTTGACAAAGACAGCAGTTTGTCCTTTACAGGTGTGCATATGTGATGAGTTTAGGGTAAGTGACCCATCTCATCATTGGATCATTCTTAGCCTCTGTTTTAATGGGCTTAGCTACTGTTTGGTATTTACGGAGTTTGAGATGGTTTCAGTTTGTATTCTTGTCTGAGTTTTGAGTCCTTGGTTTTTTTATTTAGCTTCAGCTTCCAATCTGAGCTCTCTGTTTTCTTATGTGACTTTTTTTTATACATACATCAATCACCTGGATCACCTGTTGAGAATGAAAAAAGAAAACAAGCAGAAGAAAATGAGAGCAACAGAATAAACAACATCATGATGATATATGGGAATATAACAGTAAATACGAAATATTAAACATTATTATTTAAGATCGACAGCGCACAGTGAGACTTTTTTTTTTAACACTTTTTGTTTTACTGTGAAGGCAAATTTTCTGTGGTGACTCATTTTAGTTTTACTTCCTGCTGTGTGATTGTCCTGATTGTTCTCACCTGTGAGTGAATGCTTTGACACATGCCTCTTTCCCTTCCTGTTTGCCACTCCTGAATCAGCCATTGGTGTATAAATAGTCCTGTCTTCCGATTAGGCTTCGTCACAGCATCTGTTATGTTCAGTTAGGGTTCCTCTGCATGTGGACTACCACAGTTGCTTGTGTTTGTCAAATTTATGTCTATTTGATATTTTAATGTACTTGAAAGATTTTAGAGCACCACACACCATCCCATTGTTTATTTATGTTGGGGTTTTTTGGTGCGCCATGTATCTTGAATTTTCCTGGACTAGTCTGGACAAGTAACACAAGGTTCAAACACAGATACACAACAAAATGTATCTTCTGGCACACCAGAAGGAATAGTTTGTCCCTCGAAGAGGGTTGTTATCTGTTGTGGCCTCTGGTTTGTCCTTAACAGACACCCCTATCCAAATGTCTTCAACATGGTACTTCCAGCAAATATGTATAACCTTGTAAACTTAAATGAGGTCATCCTCTTACTGATTTTGTTGCTTAGTAGTCACCTGGTCAAGTGTACAACATGTGGTTGAATATTGAATAAGTTGTAATTATATGCTTTTCTTCAAAAAAAATTTTAAGTCAAGGATCGACTGGGGACAGGAAAGCAATTTTGCTGAAATCCAAAACACAATATACAAGTGGTGATTTGGACCCATTTCTAGTTTTTATAGCAGCATCTGTTCTCACAAAGACTGCCATGGGTTAAAGAAATACGGCACTGCGATTCTGACTCCTTTTTCTAAAACAATTGGTGGAAACCAGTATTACTGAGTACTACTGATTGATTCCAGTTCTTTGATTCTGCATCAACTATCAGACAAAATTATTGTTTCCTATCTGCTAATTCATTGTGTAAACTTGATGATCAAGAATAAAAGGTAGTCATGTAACACAGTCAAATAAGAAGCTCAAAAGAGAAAATGACTTAAAAACCTTTTTTCTAGTTTTACAAAACTCAACAATTCATACTTTACCACAGAGGTCTGACAAATGCCTGCTTTCTAAAGGCTGCTATTGAAGCTGAGAGACAGAGAAATTTTAGATGTGTAAGCACTTGAGCCTTAAAGATCAAAGGGAGTACCCTGAAGCAAGAGTAATAGATTACTGATGTGTCCTGCAACTAAAGCTAGAAATTTCATTATCTATGTGTGGCTTTCTTGTATGTAACCTGTCTGTTTATGAAAAAAAATAACTTTGAAATGGTTATAGAGCAAAGTATGATGTGGTTCTAACATGTTTACCTCAGTCTAAGATCTAGCTTCTGATTGGCTCCTTCAGTTATAAAGAGGCTCAAATAAGGAAATTGAGTGTGCCACAGTTGTTGATGTGATGTAACAACAAAACTGCTGCTAAGAAAGATATTCACCTCCATTCAGCTATCTGTTTTAGTTAGGGCAGAACCACCATATAACAAACTAAGATCACCATGGTAACAGCAGTCAGCTACAAAATTAAAACTAGTGGTAGGTGACATGACTTAGATTAATTATCTTGTTACAGTGCCATGTTTTGCTGGGAAACCTTTTGTCCTGGTATATATGGGACAAGTGGCACCTGCTTAAATACCTGCAATCCCCAGCAGGAGCCCCCCACCCTCTAGCAACCGCAGATCAAATATTGTTGGGAACAACTTGAGGAACAAAACATCCAAATGTCGCAAACCACCCCTTATTTCTTCATATTTTATTGGGTAAATAGGAAATAGGTGCAGTAACGTATTGAATTGATATTGATATATTGATATGTACAAACATACATGGAAGTAGAGTAGACAGAGTTCTACAAAC
Source organism: Haplochromis burtoni (assembly GCF_018398535.1). Classification (NCBI taxonomy): domain Eukaryota; kingdom Metazoa; phylum Chordata; class Actinopteri; order Cichliformes; family Cichlidae; genus Haplochromis; species Haplochromis burtoni. The sequence continues at coordinate 81,454 of NW_024582663.1, read as the reverse complement.
ACACGAGCAGAATGAAGCACAACACACACACATCAATAGAAGAAAACAATAGAAAGAACGAGACAATTAGTAGGTCAGCTCAGGAGAATGATAGGATTGCACTCCAGGCTTCATGAAGGACATTTCAAAGCAATTCTTTGGATTTTGACTGCTTTTGTTCTGTTCTCTGTCAAGATGATCCAACACTACTTCAATAATTGAGGTCTAGGCTCGAGGGAGGCCAATCCATAACTGATAGCGTTTCATGTGTGTTCTTTCTATGTCCAGAAGATGTCTAGTTTTCTTTCAGTAATACTTTTCCTGCATTTGCAATGTGTTACATCCTGTGAGGCTTTGGGAGTTTGTGGGTGGGGTGTTTGCCCGCTCTCTCGGCCTCCTCCTCTCTTGCCACTCCTACCCCCTCTGTCTCTCTCCCTCTCCTCTCTCCCCAGGACACAGCTGCTCTTGATTAGCTTCGTTTGCCACCTGAATCCAGTCAGCAATCACCTCTGAGATTATATAAGCTGGGGATGAGCTGTGAGCAAGGGTGGTTTTTCCCCCTCTGTGGCTCTACGCAGTTTTTCTGCTAGGTTTTGGACAGACAGCCTCCTTGTGAGTAGATGGGCTTGTAGGCCCTGGAAGTGTCTCCCCGTGGTGAGAAGATATGAAGTGTGAGAAGTGGGAAGTGCCTCCCTTATTTGTTTGATAGCTTTTTCTTTTGTTGCTGCGAGTGTTTCCTTTGTCTCTTTGGCATTATTAGTAAACCGGCATTGCCCGGTCTTTAAGTTAACGTCATTTGTAATAAAACTATATAATTTGTAATAAAATTATATTATTTTAGGACAACTCTGTTTTCCTTTTCATTCTGTTTCTGGACTCATTTGTTACTGGTCCCCTCACTCGCATGCCTAGACCCCTTCAGGGGGGACGTAACACAATGTTTTTGGGATCATTGTCAATTTGAAAAATGAAGCTACTGCCGATTGGATGGTATTAAATGATGGATCAAATTCTAAAAATATTTTTCTGCGTTCATAATTGTATCAGTTTTGACAATATCGCCAACACCTCTGGCTTAAATACAGCCCCAGTCCATGACACAGCCTCTACCGTGTTTTACAGATGGCTGTAGACACTCACTTTTGTACCTCTCTCCTGACCTTGTGTGTACATTCTAATGATCATATGAAATTTTAAAAAATTACATTTTTAATTCATCGCTCATTTTTGTTAAATTTGACATACCTCAGCTTTTAGTCCCCGTTTCACTTCTTAAAGAATAGTTTCTTGACAGCCACCCTTCCACTGAGGCTTCAGCAAACAATAGATGGATCAACTGAAGGGTCAGATGTGTTTCTCAGGTTTTGTGTTAAATCTTTTCTTTTCTTTTTCTTTTTGTCTTGATTCTCAAGGGCATGAATTTTGGGTATTGTTCATCTGCTGTAGTTTTTTTTGTGCTGCATATTCTTTCTTTGTTCTGCACTTGTCCAGTTTGTACATTTTTCTAATGACATAATGACATATCATGTCAACTTTTCAGCAAATAGCTCTCTGAAATTCACCTTATGTCAAAGTTTAATCGATTCAAAAATTAGGAGCAAATTCTTTGTTTTTGCAACAGACTGTAACAAAGTGAATACAAATACACTTTAAAAATGGTTCCTTGCTAAGTTGTCTGTTACGTGATTGGTCCTGCAAGTTAAGTGTGTTTTTTATGCTTGAATGATGCAAAGGTCAGTGTTAAGTGACTGGACTGAAAATGAGTGAACATGCAGCCGGTGTCCAAGGAAAAACTTTGAAAGACCTTCAGAAAGCCTGGAGAATTATTGCTGAAGACCACTTTTTAAAAAACAAAACAAAGCCTGGCACATTGGAAGCAAATAAGATAGGAGGAATGGCTCAAAACCTTTGCACAATATTGCATACCAAGTTTTTAGACTAAGGAAATGAGTTCACCAACTACAACTAAAATCTTTAAATGTCAAAAAAGACATTTACTTCAAAGTTAGTTGTCCATTTTGAGTGGTCATTTACTCTCTAACATCATACTTTAGTCTTCAGCTGACAGGTGTTACACCCTTGCAACAGCACATCTGCTTCACAGCATGATAACGTAATAAGGAAAAACTTTCAACCTACAGTAAAGGTCACCTGCCTGTTTAAAAAAAAAAATTCATATTCTTTCTAAATTACAAATGTACATTTGCTATCAAGTTATTTGGGGTTCTTCTGATTTTAATTGAATGCTGATTTTTTTGAGCAGTTTTGTTCTCCTCATTTACACCTGTTCCTAGACGTGCCTCCCAGGTGTGCAAAGTCTGCCAACTTATTATTTACGGTTCAGATATTCTTTCTCTACATGTATCACAGTACTGTGCTGACTGAACTGACAGGATTTCATTCACAGTTCTAAATGAAAGGCCAAGGCTGCCCTGCAGTTATGCACTCACACAAGCTGAGGTCATAACAGGTGCTGTAAGACACAGGGGTCTGCAAGCACCTTTCTAGCCTAATGTACAACTGCAGAGGAGGTTTCTTTCTCTCTTGGCACCAGGATTTTGCAGATTTTAAGGTATCTGTTCAATTGAAATATTATATTTTATGAAGTACTGGTGGAGGAGTTTGCTTATTGTTCCAGAGAGGCAAATTAAATATAATTTCATATATACAAAAGGCGCACCTGCGTTCACACCACTCAGCGTTCAATACACACATGCTTTACGATCAACAGAATGTGTTGAGTGAGTAAGCATCAGATTTAGCACAGAACTTATAAAACATGGCGTTATAAAATGTAATCGCTTTTTTTAAGCTGTCCTTTTTATTCGTCCAACAGAGTTGCTATCTTTTTTATTGCAGGGCATCACAGTGGTGCAGTGGTCAGCACAGTCATCTCACAGTGCCTGGGTGGAGTTTAAACGTTTTCCTAGTGTGTGTGTTTCAGCCTCTTCCAACATGCATACTAGTTTCAGTGAGACTGTGTGGCTGTCATTGTCTTAGTTTTAGCTCTGTGATAGACTAGCAGTCTGTGCAGAGTGTACCCCGCCTTTTGTCCTATGACAGCTGGGATAAGCTCCAGTCCCCCAGCTGTCATAGGACATAGTTGAATTCAACACTTCCCCATATTATTTTTTAAACCAAGATAAAAATAAAAGAATTTCCTTTTGCAAAAAAAAAAAGGTGAGTCATAGTTTTGATATGCCTTGACTTCAAGCGCATCACAGTGAGACTATACAGACAGAAAGTACACCATAGCTGTATCAACAAAAGCAAATATCACCTTAGAATTAAACAGCATGACTATTATATGAAACACCTCAAGTTGGCTCAGTTAAAAGATAAGTAAAATAAAACCTCGTTTTCCAAGAGGTGTCACTTTCTAGGGATAAACGTTTATCCTTAAAGGAAATTAAGACATAAATTTAGACATTGCACACACACACACATTAAACACAGTCAGTATTTCAAGATGATGTGTGAGAAAGCAAATGCTTGGTTTGCTGGACATAATATGCAGCCCTAAAAAAGGGAATCAAAGAAACCAGGCTAGGGAGGGACTGAACTTAATTTGCACTCTTAGATGAGTCTTAAGTAACAGACAAGTAAAGAGCAGGGCAGTCACATGTCACTGACCCCAAAGATAGGCATGCGAGGGATGCTGTGATTTATCATGGCATCGTTTAAGACATCCATGTGCTCTCTCACTCAGCTAATCAATACTTGGCAAGAGCTGTGTATCATTCTGCTTCCGCAAAAAGCAAAAACATTTGAGTTTCTTCTGACATACACAAAGAAATTCACAAGAAAGCATTAGTACAAGAAAGCTTTTACTTCTTTATGTAAATGTTTCTATAAAATTCAGTCAATCAAGGGACTAGAGCACTGCAAGAGCCTGTCTGCTAACCACAGAGTAGGGGATGTTTATTTGCCTTCCTAATGTACTCCGACACTGATGGACACAGGTAAAACATTCTGTCATGAAGAGCAAACACAAAAGCTTCTAGTCATGTCATGATTGTGATGAATAACCTTCCTGCCCTGTACAGTTAACTGTAGTGTTTAAAATACACCCACCCCTACCATCACAAAACAAGCAATACCTGGACTGAATATTTGCTGTAGTCCCAATGTGAATTTGCATTTATAGAAGGATCTGAAAATGCATGACATTTATTTAAAAGGGTTTTAAAAATAGCAACAGTTCTGAGCAAAAGACTTGACTCAATCGAACATTTAAACAGGATTAACCACAAAAGCATATGAGCAAAAACACATGACAAAGCTAGTACAGTTTGAAAGACAAACTATTATTTCTGCACCAACAATGTGATGCCCAGAGAGCGACTGGCCAAAAAGGTGACATGTCTCTGCATGGTGTGCAGTGTGTCCTGGACAAGGGCAGGACAAAAGGAGTGCTGGGCTTGAAATACTACAACATATGAACAGTATCTGAAAGTTTTGTTGATAAAAAACAGGAGTGAACACAAAATAGGAAAAACAATATCCAACAAAGCTCAGACACAAAGCCTGTGAGAGACATCTGATCCTTCGCTAAAGCCTCATCAGAAATGGGCTCAGTGGGAGGGTGGAGGTTAAGAAGCCACCCTGTGCCCAATTATAAAACAACTGGATTGACAATCAGTAGCAACAGGTCTTATGAAGGTATGAATTCAAGTTTGAATTTAAGTTCAATTTTTGACATTTTTGAAATCAGTATTGTCAGGAAAGACGTATACCATCTGTAAAACACAATGGAGGCTCTGTGGTGGTTTGGGACTGAAATTAAGCCAGAGGTGTTAGTGATCAAATCAAATTATGAATGCATGAAATCTAATTGGCAATAGCTTCATGAGAATGATCCAAAATGCACTGTCAATGCAGTAAAAGCATACGTGGATAGAAAAACATACAGTGGAACACGATCAGGCCTCTTAAGTGTCACGAGCGAGAATGCGGTGGACTCAAGAGCAGACTCAATTTGCTTAGAACTGTGTATGATTTATTGAAAAGAACAAAACGTGAACGGAACTGGGTTTAACAGAAACATATGCAGTAACTAAAGGAAA
>NW_024582663.1:60847-76191 GCF_018398535.1 Haplochromis burtoni | reverse complement strand
GAAGGGCAGGCTGAGGAGAAGTGGAGTATATAATCCTCGGGTTCCGAGCTGATGGGAGAACAGGATGAAGACCAAAAACAGCACTACTGGTGAGTGCGATGGGTGGAGAATCTGAAGAATACAGGAAACAAAAACATATTAACCCAAGGTCCAAACATACAGAGTCAGAGCTCAGAGGAGGCCGAGTTTACCACAGATGGTAGCAGGACGAACAAGCGAGGAGTAGCAGGCCGTGCTGGCTTAAAAACCCTCTAGGTGGAGCCCCGGAGATTGACAACAGGTGATGAGCTGGCCAACTCCACTCCCAAGGACAAATGACAGGAAACTGGACCACGCCCAACCAGACACTCCCACAGCATATGACATTAAGAGCCTAGACCTCAACACTGTTAAAGCAGTGTGGGATCATTCTGACAGATAATTGAGCAAAAGACAGCCAACATCCAAAGAAGAGCTTTGAATGTCCTTCATAAAGCATGAAGAAGTGTTTCTTGAGATGACTTAAAGAAATTATAAAAAACCCAACTTAAGAGAGTTCAGGCTGTGTTGAAGAAGGTGGTCATACCAAAAACACCAAAACATACAAACTGTTTTGCCTGATATACTTGTTTGCAATACATTCCAGCACCTATTCCCCATTTCCCTGGAAAAATATACCGAATGTCTCAAGAATTTTGCGTTGTACTGTATATTTCATAAAACAACTATATATTTAATTTGTGGTGACAAAAAAATGAATATTGATATTTTAATCTTAAATGTCACAAATCCACTGTGTTTATTATCATATTTCCATTTATTTCTTTAGACAGTAAGTTCATGGGTCATTGTGTCTCCAGGTTCTAAAAAAAAAAGTTTGATATTTCAGAAAACATGTCCGAATAAATTGGCTGTGTTTGTCTGCATTACCAATCAGTGATCTTAATCTCCTGTCTGTAGAGGCAGTTCTCTCAGGATTCTTAACTTTTCCTTTAGTTTTAATTAGACCTGATGCATTAGAGGCGCAAGGGCAGCAGGCGAGGTGAGTGCTGATTGTGTTTACCATCTGTTTGAGAATTAACATGTTGATACATCCATCTGTCCTTCAGGATTACTTAATTCTCTAAAGCACTTAAGATCTTTACTGTTTTCTGTTTTAACAGCACAAACATAAATGGGAGCATACCAAACAGGCAAAGGTCAATACTGATGGTGTAGCAGTCTTAATCATGCGCTGTGTCTGTTTTCCCAATAAATGAAGACGTTGAACTTTTCCTCTTTCGTTTATCAGCATGTATATGGTGGAAATTTTTACCATGTGAACCTCAGTTTAAGCAATAGTCGACAAAAATTTACTTAAAGGAAAATAATGATAAATTTAACAACGAAATTCGCAAAATAGTATTGTACAAAAAACAAACAAACAAACAAGAAATTCAAACATCATTGAATAATATATAATAATTTAACGAAGCTAGGTTTGTACAGTAAAATAACAACTCACCGCAAAAAGAGCACGGACAGAAAAAAGAACGGACGTTGGGGCTGAACAGCCCAAACAGTAGGGATTTCGTAGGGACAGTCACCTTGGCCATCCAGCTTCTCTTCCCTGACCCATTACCCACACTAACAATTAGGTACAAACATAAATAAAGAAAATCAACTTCCATCAAAATAGCTCGGGAGATCAGTTCATTTTAATATTCTGCTAGAATGGCAGTGACGGAGATATTCACAAAAAAGCTCTCTGGCCTTTCTCCCTCTGCCACAACAAACAGGTGGAAAGAAAGCAGAGCTTAGAGGTAAATCTCTACTGTAAATATGCTCGCTGTTTGCATTTGCATTCAATCAACAGCTGTATTTACGTGAATTCTTATTTCCAAAAGTTGAGAAGAAACTGAATAAAAGTGTCTTTCATAAACACCACAGTCATTATTTAAACTCTTTTAAATGACTTCCTTTGAAGCATTCACAGTCAGTTCAGTTAAAAATGTTTCCATGCAAATTTGAGTTTGAAGCTATTAAAATTCCTCCAGTGCATTCTTTCTCACCGCATGACATTTCAAATTAAGGCAGGAGCTGGAGGTGGCTCACCTTCTTCTGTTTAATTAATGCTAACATAATACTGCACTTTCTCTAGTAGAATGCATAGTTGTAAAGCAAGAACAGTATTGATTGTGTCAACTGCTCAATGCAGCTCCATCTTTTTACCAGCCACGACAGCTTGGCTGGTATTGCTTTTAACTTTGTCAGTGTGTGTATGTGGGTGTCTACCATCAGGGCTGAATGTGCTCCTAGAGACACCTGGACATGCCACAAAGACAGTATTGATACTTTCATAGGTATTTATATGTCACTCTGTCTGTCTTGTCAATGCAACAGCGTCACAAAGGTGCAAGATATTATTAAGCTGGAGTTTGAAGATAGGTTTGCTCCAAGAAAAGGAGGAAAAATGAGAAAACTTTTTATCCCTGCCTGTCCATGCCCAAATTTCCTTTGAACTGTTAACTTCCCATATGAGGTACACAATAATTGACATCATGGGTGTTGTCTGAAAAGTAATTAGTGTTGGGGTTAATGTGATCCCAACTCAATGTGGTCTTTACTTAAATACTTGCATTAGTAGTAGCAGTGTTTGATAGGGAGCACTGGGATTTGGAGAGGGACTAAACAGGATGAAGTCATTCGTGATTCTAGACACCATCGGAGTCATTGAAGAACACTAAGCAAGCCTGTTGAGAAAGAGCTTTCCTTTCTTCTGGTGTGGCTATCAATATCATCTCCTGCAAAATGACCATGCTTTTTTGTGTTTTCTCCTCATGATGACCTGTCCCCCCAATGTATATTGTATGTTTTGCATTTGTTGCATGTATGGTCATCTAGGCCTGTTTTTCGGCTGCGGGCAACTACAACTGACAAATAAAGCTTATCCTTATCCTTAATGCTAGCACACAGAAAACATGCCAATATCAGTCCTAAAAGCAAGTGATTGCATTAAAATGGACTGAAAAGGTAGCTGCTTTGAAATATGAAATTCCTACAGGGAGTGCAGAATTATTAGGCAAATGAGTATTTTGTCCACATCATCCTCTTCACGCATGTTGTCTTACTCCAAGCTGTATAGGCTCGAAAGCCTACTACCAATTAAGCATATTAGGTGATGTGCATCTCTGTAATGAGAAGGGGTGTGGTCTAATGACATCAACACCCTATATCAGGTGTGCATAATTATTAGGCAACGTCCTTTCCTTTGGCAAAATGGGTCAAAAGAAGGACTTGACAGGCTCAGAAAAGTCAAAAATAGTGAGATATCTTGCAGAGGGATGCAGCAGTCTCAAAATTGCAAAGCTTCTGAAGCGTGATCATCGAACAATCAAGCGTTTCATTCAAAATAGTCAACAGGGTCGCAAGAAGCGTGTGGAAAAACCAAGGCGCAAAATAACTGCCCATGAACTGAGAAAAGTCAAGCGTGCAGCTGCCAAGATGCCACTTGCCACCAGTTTGGCCATATTTCAGAGCTGCAACATCACTGGAGTGCCCAAAAGCACAAGGTGTGCAATACTCAGAGACATGGCCAAGGTAAGAAAGGCTGAAAGACGACCACCACTGAACAAGACACACAAGCTGAAACGTCAAGACTGGGCCAAGAAATATCTCAAGACTGGTTTTTCTAAGGTTTTATGGACTGATGAAATGAGAGTGAGTCTTGATGGGCCAGATGGATGGGCCCGTGGCTGGATTGGTAAAGGGCAGAGAGCTCCAGTCCGACTCAGACGCCAGCAAGGTGGAGGTGGAGTACTGGTTTGGGCTGGTATCATCAAAGATGAGCTTGTGGGGCCTTTTCGGGTTGAGGATGGAGTCAAGCTCAACTCCCAGTCCTACTGCCAGTTTCTGGAAGACACCTTCTTCAAGCAGTGGTACAGGAAGAAGTCTGCATCCTTCAAGAAAAACATGATTTTCATGCAGGACAATGCTCCATCACACGCGTCCAAGTACTCCACAGCGTGGCTGGCAAGAAAGGGTATAAAAGAAGAAAAACTAATGACATGGCCACCTTGTTCACCTGATCTGAACCCCATTGAGAACCTGTGGTCCATCATCAAATGTGAGATTTACAAGGAGGGAAAACAGTACACCTCTCTGAACAGTGTCTGGGAGGCTGTGGTTGCTGCTGCACGCAATGTTGATGGTGAACAGATCAAAACACTGACAGAATCCATGGATGGCAGGCTTTTGAGTGTCCTTGCAAAGAAAGGTGGCTATATTGGTCGCTGATTTGTTTTTGTTTTGTTTTTGAATGTCAGAAATGTATATTTGTGAATGTGGAGATGTTATATTGGTTTCACTGGTAAAAATAAATAATTGAAATGGGTATATATTTGTTTTTTGTTAAGTTGCCTAATAATTATGCACAGTAATAGTCACCTGCACACACAGATATCCCCCTAAAATAGCTAAAACTAAAAACAAACTAAAAACTACTTCCAAAAACATTCAGCTTTGATATTAATGAGTTTCTTGGGTTCATTGAGAACATGGTTGTTGTTCAATAATAAAATTATTCCTCAAAAATACAACTTCCTAATAATTCTGCACTCCCTGTATTTGTTTATTGCTATTGTAGTTAACTATGTTGCAGCGAATGTTGTGTTGTTTTTTTAATAAGTTGAATTCAAAATCCTGCTCCTCACATACAAGGTCTTACATAATCAGGCCCCATCTTACCTTAAAGACCTCATAGTACCATGTCACCCAAACAGAGCATTTGAAGTCCTCTCATTTAGGCTCAAGAGTTGGCAGTTCGTCTTGTAATCGGAAGGTTGCCGGTTCGAGCCCCGGCTCTGATAGTCTCGGTCGTTGTGTCCTTGGGCAAGACACTTCACCCGTTGCCTACTGGTGGTGGTCACAGGGCCCGGTGGCGTCTGGCAGCCTCGCCTCTGTCAGTGCGCCCCAGGGCAGCTGTGGCTACAGTGTAGCTTGCCATCACCAGTGTGAATGGGTGCTTTGGGGTACTTAGGGACTAAGTAAAGCGCTATATAAATACAGGCCATTTACCATTTAGGAAATGGCATGCACTGTGCTCAGAAACCCATTCTTTTGTATTGCCGCTATGCAATAAGGGTTTCCCACTGCGCCAAGCAAAGCGCAGTTTCTATTTCTTGGGTTTTGATTTTAACCAATGTTATCCACATATTTTTACCAGTGGCTAGGCGCTGTCCCTTTGAAAGAGCCAAGAGCTCCACGTAGAGGTTGGCTACAATTGGTGACACTGGGGATGCCATGGCACATGTTTTTGTCTGTAGAAACCCTTGTTGTATTCAAAATATCTGGTAAGACAAAAGTCCAACTGTGTGCAAATCTGATCAGAAGTAAAGCTGGTTCTGTTTTCTAAGAACTGCCTCAGTTGTAGGTATGTGAGTGAAGAGTGAAACAACATCAAAGGACACCATGGCTTCGTCTGGTTCCAGTGTAAGTTTCTAGACCTTGTTGTTGAAGTCAGCGGAGTTATTGATGTTGATTGATGGGATGTGTTCCCCACAAGGGGAGCTAGGACAGTGGTGCGGTGCATGGAAGAAGCTTCTCGGAATAAAGTTGAAACGTATTCAAGAATCTTAAAGAAGTCCAGTTGGGTTTTTTTTCAGACTCCTTAGAACATGGCTTTCAGGGTTTTTCTGTATTACTGTATTGTAGAGTTTTTACCTTACAGTATAAAATGCCTTAAGATGGCTTTTGTGATTTGATGCTGTATAAATAAAATTGAAATGAAAATTGAATTGACTGGAATAGTGAATAAGTTGATATAGTCTGAAATGAAAAATCCCATTAAGTATGCCACCTTAGTTACTATGGGAAGGACTGGTGGTTCTGGCTAAACATATTAATTTTCATTTATGTAGATTCTTCACTAGACAAAGATGTGCTTAGAGTTCATTTTGCCATATGACCCATACTGCTACAGCAAACATCTCTTATCAGATGTTAAAAAAAGCCTAAAAAGAGTAGGATGTTTGTCACAGGTGATGATGGCGATGAGACTTTCACCAGGTGTCTCTTCACCACCACTATCCCTTCAGCTTTTTACCTTACACATATATATTGACATATTGCTGTAGTCATGTGTGATGTTATGGAGTTGAGGGTGGTTGAGGTGTAACAAAAAAAGTCAGGTCTATCTGAGAATAATAAACAATGCACAGGAGAGTGAGAGTGAGAAAAAGCCTCATTGGTATGTGCAATCCTAACCAGGAGACATGGAGAAAAGGATGAGGTGAGAAAGACATTTATTGATAGGGAGAGGATGGTTTGGTGAGGGAGGCAAGAGACAGACTGAAGGGAGACAAAGACTGGAATAAGAAAAAAGAAATGGACAGAGTGTGAGAGCTCCACCCAGTGGCTAATGAGTTTCATTCTTTGGAATTTGAATGCAGGTCTGTGGCTCTAAGTATGACGTACGAGGATTCTGTAAGTGCAACTGTGTATGTGTCCATAACACATTTAATCATTGATGCAGTCACACAGCAGCCACATGCACAAACCATTTGCACAACTGTGTCAAGTTGATCTTATTTGCTATGTTATCCCATCGAATCAGTGCTAGCTGTGGGTGGCTTTAATGAGGTAATGCTGTTTCTGCAGTTATACATTAAACAGCAATTTTAACAGTTTTTTTTTCTTTTACAAACAATCAGTATATATAGCAACTGCTGTTCTGTTTGTTATGACAGTTTCATTTTCATGGACAGAGACAGAATATCAACCAAAAATCCAGAAAAATACAAAAAATATAAAAGTATAAATAAAGAAATTGAGTTGTATATCACTGATTATTTGAAGTATTTGATCCCCAAGATCCCCAAGCTTAACAAGACTTAGCACTTTTTTCTCAGCTTTTTCCCCTTTCAGTAACTAATGCATTGCAGTCTCAGCTGAACAGACTGCTTAACAGACCCTGTTTTCTCACTTCTGCCACTTCATGGATGAGGCGCAGTTATACCACTTACAGTTGTTCATGGACTATTCAGGAAGGAACAAATTTTACACACTGACTTGTTGCAATGGTCGTGTCGTAATTGAGGAGCAGGTTAAAAAATTGATGAGCCCTTTAGATCGATCCTTTCTTTGCCAATCATATGTTCAGTTAGACTAGAGTTAATTAAGAGTTCAGTTAGATAGATTTAATAGGTGATTTGGTATCTGCTCTTGTTGTGCTCCTCTACGTCTGTATTCTTTCCACGTACTGTTAACTAACACTAGCTGCTTCCTTAAAAGAAATACTGGCAGCCACCAGTGCTACACATCAGCCTCATAGTAGATACACCTATAGTATCATTCTCGGGTTATTGGATTCACAGACTTGCTTGTCCACATTGACCCACCCGTCCGCCTGGTGGGCTGGAAACAATACCACACCAGCACTGTATGGCTGAGGGTTAAAAACTACTCTTCCCTGCACTTTGACTCATAGGTGTGTCTACAATTTATAGCTGATCTGACCCATTCACTGCAGCTTGGGGGTCTTGTTTAGCTTGACTGCATGTTGTAGCAAATGGAGCACAGTTTATAACAGTGATATTTATATATACTTGTTTGTAATGAATAAAAGAATAAAAACCAAGAATATGTTTCACTATTAGTATTTTTTTTTCCTATACTGTGCAGAGATAATAGTGTAATTATTCATTTATTTATTTATTTTTCAGCCACTAGAGTATTCCTGTGTCCTGGTTGACAATCTCTAGAGCGCTTAGCAACAGTTTGTTCTTCCATTTCTGTTTCCATTTTTGTATTACTGCTTCTGAAAAATGTTTTCATAGTCGCCTCAGTCGAACAGTAAAAATAACATAACTTTATCTTCACCTTTTCTGTACACTGAAATGTACATCCAAGCAAGACATATAGCCTGTCTGAGTTTTAAACCACAGTTTAACTTCAGTTTGGTTGGTCAACAAACATGGATTTTCCAGACTACTTCTATGGAAGGGGAAAGGAAGATGTTTTCCTGTGGCAACAAAATGCAGACAAACGTGGAGCTTTTTCAGTCAAGTTTAAGTCAATTATTTTCTGTTTCTCACAATATTCAAATTCTGAAATATCAACTACTAAAAAGAATATTAATTTGTTGATAACAATAATTAGTTTTGAATTATTATACAATATTTTCTCACAAAAACACTGCAAATCATGATTTTACATTGATTTTACATTCATAATATCACCATAAGTACAATCCATAAGTTTCATGCCTGACCTCAGGAGGTCTCAGTGATTGATCGAGATGATCAATTCCACCAGATGCTTCTAGCCTATGGTGAATCCTCATGCATAACAAACATATGCTCATTGAGAAAACTGACAGAATCGTCACTTGGATCTATGTAGCAGTTCAAAATTTCCTTCTGATGTGTTTTAACTATGTTCAAGGCAGGAGATGGTGAGAAAAATGCTGACAAGAAAAATTTCATAGTGAACAGTCCAGTTATTAATCCAATTTAAAAAAAAAAAATAAAATAAAAAAAAAAGGCCAGCAGACTGTTTGCTGTGGACACTGACCTTTCTGTAGTGAGAAAAAACCCAAACAGTCATTAGGCACTTTTAATTTTGGCAAATGTTGCATACAGAGCTTAATTCTTAGAGAATATTAAGTAGTAGTAAGTTATGCTTGAAGCAAAGAGCTGTTCACTTAATGTGTCAGTAGCATTACATGTTGATATCATGATCCACAGCAATATAATTTAGAATAATTGCTGTAGAATCTACTTTTTTTTTTTTTTTACAAGTCAGATTATTATCATATCAAGAGAGAAAGCTAATTCCCTAAGCTGACAGCATATTGTAAACACACTCTCCAAAAGAGCCCCTGTGTGTACAGGAATCTTCGAAAAAGCAGCTGTGCAGTTTTCAATTAGGATCAATGCTAATAAGGCGAGGGGAAACAAGCAGAACCAGTAGAAAAATTACAATAGAACCTAATTGCATTGTGTTATCGCAATGCATTAAGATGTTGTAGTATGTAATAGTGATTTCTTTTTCACTTTTATTGCATCTAATTATTCCAGTTGGCGGATAATGGAAACTATAAAAGACAGTAGACATTATCATGTAATTTTGCTCATTTTAAAAACTAATTTGGAAGAAGAAGAGCAAGAAGTCATGTTTGGAATGAAGCCTATATGCATGCAATGTTTTATTTGGATATTATGATTATTTAACTATTTTTATTGTTGTTCCAATTGCTTTACATGCTAACAGCGTGGTTTTAATGAATCTTAATCATCCGTATTATTTTTATGGTGAAAGCCGGTGTTTTCTTTAAGAGAATTTTGTATTACTGCATGCTATGCTATTGCCTGTACATATAATTTCAAATACTGTATGTGCAAGCACTTCCTGTGAGCTAATAGCTCACAAAAGTGCTTTTTTGTCTATGCTTGGCTCTGTATGATGTCAGGCACACAGCTCTGGTTGTGAGCACAGAACTGTGAGACCATCCAACTTTTTATTCAGATCTTAGTTATTGGACCTGCGATCCTAGCAGAGTCCAAGAATAAAAATGTGAAGCTTGAAATGAGCTTAATAGTTCCAATTTAAATATGGAAATGTCATATTTTTCCTACTCCTGTGTTATTAAACTGTTAGCAGTCGGACGTACCGCCCACGGGACATTGGATGGTTTAGGGGACTAATAGGACTGCTAAGGGGTTAAATTGAATTTCCCTTGACTGTTGGTCAGTCACTAAAACTGACACTTTATCTAGGCCCAAATACACCCAAACCATTGCATTAAACACAAATAGTAAAGTGAAGAATTCCCTGAAATCCATTTTAAGCAAATTTAGCTGTTTCATAACAAAGTGAGTGAAAGTATGGCGCTATGAGAAAGAGCAAACAATGACAGAATGATGATGTGCAGCTGTCGGATTAAAGGTTGCATACACAGAGGAGTGCTTCAGAAACAGTGTTTGTTATTTCTACCACTTCCGATAAGCTAACATGAGACAGATTAAGGTGATTAATCTGGTTTAAAGTAAGACAACAGTTACATAGTTTATTTTGTGTTTTCGCAGATACAAAAGAATTCTTCTGAGAATACAAAACAACACACTTAAAGCGTTATTTCTGAGAGCCCATGAAGAAAAGTCCTGAATAACGTTTATGTCTAAATAAGCTATGTTAAAGTTTATGATAAAGACTTCAAGTTCACAGAAGTTAATCATGGTGTTGCTTAACAATGCTGACAGTTGTTTTTTGTTTTCTTTCATAAAGAATGCTTCAGTCTTAAAATCTAATCTAGAAGAATTGTAACTGCTGTGCTACAAACAAACATAAATTATTAGAGATTTTAGTTTTGAAGCTTTTTTGCTAATCAAAGCCAACCACACAAAAAAAAGTGAAATGTGTTTTTACTGTGTTATTAATATTTGCTTACTTCTTGGTCTAAAACAGTGAAAAACTATACAGTGCTATGGAAAAAAAAGTTTTAAGCTTTGTCAAATACTTTCTCTTTAGATATTTGACAATCACAGACAAGTCTAATTTGTCCCAAATGACAACGTGCATAAACACAAGGAGCAGTTCACAAATGTACTGAGTGGAATATTGATTTTTGTTCTTCTTTTGTGCTAAAGGCAATCTCCTTACAGAAGGCATTAAAGTATGGGCTAATATTTATAGCTATTAATTCAATAAACAGCTGCTGAGCTAGTAATGTGTCAATCACATGGCAGCAACTGCAAGATGGGCTGATAATTATAGCTTTATGTTTATTTACTAAAGGGATTATTTATTATTACTGTTGCTATTTTTTTAATTAACACTGTGAACTACACAATATTCTTCATCACAAGTTTACTCGAGCCAATGAAAGGACCTAAAATGTGACCAGGAAATCATTTTGATGCCTCTTTGCATTTTGCCTGAAGTATGCTGAGAAGTCTGTAGTCTTCTGAAATCATGAAAAGGATTTAATGGATAGAGAATATAAAAGAAATAAGATGCTTCAAGCATTTTAATATAGTAAGTTTTCAAAAAAAAAGGAAAAGAAAAGAAAGAAAAAGATGTTGAGAATGGTAGGAAATCAGACCAAGTCTCTGCTGCCACTTCTTTCTCACAGTTTTGACAAAATGCAGTAATCCATAGTAATGATAACCTCTGCATAAAACTGATTCTGGTTTTTCCTAAGTTGTTGCCTGTGGCATTCCTCTTGTCTAGACAAATTGTTTCTTTGAAAGCCAAGAACAGGTCCCTCTAACAGCACAATCCACCAAGCGTTTGACGTCTACTGTCTGTAATTATCACAGGAGAGATGTATCACTCTTTCTCTGTGAGAAAGAATGGTGAAATTTAAATGAGGGGACTGGTGAGGCCAAAGTTATACTTCACAATATCTGCTATGTGCTAAATGATATCTTGACACAGTCTGCATATAAAACGTATCGCTCATCATTGGTCTAGCAGGGGTGTGAACAGGGTCAGAAGGTTTTCGTTCTTAATATAAAATGTATTAACTAGTAATGAGGAGGCTGTAAAAACAGGAAAAGATGCCAGTGAGTGCACTGAATAGAAGAATAATCAGTCTTTATCTCACACACACACACACACATACAATGTGGGGATTCACGCACTGAGATAAATCAGCAGTATTTGCAATACGAATAGAAATGCCACCCAGTAATATGTTAAAGTCTTCTAGGAAGAGAGGTGTAGTACGCCCCGACTAGGTTGCCAGGCCATCACTTGGCTAATACTGTCATGAACTCTGTGGTTTTTGGCTAGAGTTTGGTATTTTTTATTCTTGTGTTGTCGTATTTTGAATTTTATTCCTAGTTGGTTTAATTATATTTATTTTGAACTCTGTTATTCTGAATGGCCAACAATAAAGGCTCACTTTATGGAAAACATAAGATAAGATAACTCTTTATTGTCATTGCACAGTCATACATAGTACAATAGTACAATGAAATTGGAAAACTGTCCTACGTCGGCACTACATGTAACAACACGACACGATACGACACATCACAACGCAACACAAACAACACAACACAGTATATTAACTTAGTAATAAAAAAGAAGAATAAGTGTATTTGTATTGCACACTGTTATTATTGCACATTAATTATTATTGCACCTTGTTATAAATATAAATATTATTATTATTACTGTTTTTACCGTTGTACCCCCCCCCAAAAAAAGTCCAGGTAGGTAGCCAGTCAGGTCAGCTATTTGCATTGATCAGGGCTATTGCCCTGTTGTAAAAGCTGTCCTTGAGTCTATTTGTTCGGGACCTCAGCAGCCTGAACCTCCTGCCAGACGGCAGCAGCTTAAACACCCGGTGTCCTGGGTGTGTAGTCCCGTAGGATGCTGCGTGCCCTCTTGAGACAGCGAGTGCTGTACAGGTCCTTCAGGGAGGGAAGAGGATGTCCAATGATTTTTTGGGCCATATTGATGACCCTCTGGAGTGCCTTTCTGTGTGCTGTGGTGCAGCTGGAGAACCACACACCGATGCAATATGTCAGCACACTTTCAATGGAGCAGCGGTAGAAGACGGTCAGCAGCTCCTTCTTCAGGTCCATTTTTCTGAGGATTCTCAGAAAGTGGAGACGCTGTTGGGCCTTCTTTAAAACCGCAGAGGTGTTAGAGCTCCATTGGAGGTCTGTGTCTATGTGCACACCCAGAAACTTGAAACTGGAGACCCTTTCCACACACTCCCCGTTGATGCTGACAGGCTGCAGCTCGACTTCCTCCTTCTGAAGTCAACTACCAGTTCTTTTGTCTTGGTGGTATTGAGGTCCAGGTTGTTATCTACACACCAATCTGACAGCCTCTGAACTTCAGCTCTGTACGCCGTCTCATCTCCCCCTGAGATGAGCCCCACCACGGTGGTATCATCTGCAAACTTGATGACTGTGTTGTCTGGGCGGGAACTATTGCTGTTTTAGGTTTTCAAACTCTGAAAGCACAGAAAACTGAAGTGTTTTCATCACTCTCGCCTGCTAATTGCAGGTGAGCACAAAATGCACATTTCAACATTTCTTAAGAGTGGAAAAGTAGCTACACACTGTGTCAGAAATACTTGTCACAATAAAAATTAGAAACAAATTACTGAGATGATTCTTTACTTGGAGGACTTGTAAAAGTGATTTTCATCAATCATTGCAATGTTGAGTGGCGAAACCAACTAATTGGGAGATTTTTTGGTAAAGAGAAAAGATTCATAAACCAGAGAGGCAAAGGATTTGTCCTTTATTCTCATCATTATACATAATAGTTTGTTATGTGCTTGACTTTTGCATAAAGTTCTAGTCAAAAATCTAAGGTGTCAGAGGCCCACAGTTTGCTGCAATTGCCTGTAATTTGCATGTAATTTGTTTGGAAAGATTTGCTAAATAACCACTTAAACTGAGGGGATTCACCTTAAAGTTACAACTTTTACTTTGAAGGCAAACATTCTGTTTCCTGTTTGGATGACAGTTTTTTAAATTTTTGACTATGCATCCCTAAATACCACAGATGATTATTTTAATCATATGTGATAAAGCAGTTTGTTCTTAACATTATTGAAAAAAAAAACAGAATACTGTAATCTATTACATAGCCATCTTACATTTTTGTAACATATTTAAATCAAATCCATGCAGGCTGCAGACAACCAAAGGTTCACCATCACGTACATTAGAGTGAAAAACACTGAAGATGAGAAATGTACATCAGATACTTCTAACCACCTCCCCAACCTCATCACAAGTCCACTTTTCATGAAATTCATTCAAATGTGTTCATTTCACAGAGCTCTGTAATTTGAATAATATTCCAGCAAATTTAAAATGTTCACAAAGTTCAAAATAAATATGAGGCGGGTACAGAAGTTTCATACATATGCATGGGTGAGCTATTCCCTATTTATACCACTCAACTCCCTCTTCTCTCTTTCTCTCTGACATATAATGGGGTGAAGGATTGCTGCCTGAAAAGCATAACCAAGGACTCATAGGCCACCTATGATTATAGAGTGGAAAGTACAGGTAGGGACACAAAACCCCCAAGTGACCTAAGCAAATCTGGCTGTGTGCTTGACAGTTTTGTTATAAGATATTTTATTTGCATACCCTGTCCTCCAAACACATAACACTGTCCTAAAACTGCGCAAAATGCAAGAGGAAAGTTGCTTTGTTGACAGAATATAATATTGCATAATAGGTATTAAATGATAAGCAACTCTATCTACCTCCCCTGTGCTACAAAGAAACGTCTGCTACTATGTCTATGTTCAGTATGAGATGTATTTCTGGTGATTTGTAAGATCTCTCGAGACTAATGTAAAGAACAAAATTAAGACCAGGCTAGTATGAGCGTGATAAAGTAAAACACACTCTGAATCAGCTGTTCAGCCCAGTTTTAACTATTAATGCTCAAAATTCAATGTTCACGTGTTTGGAAGTTCCAAATGATAGTATTATGGTGTCAGTAGCCACATGCATGCAGAATTGTGTAGTGAAAGTCATACTGTTGCAGTGTTAATCACCTTTCTTCCCTATTCTGGTGCTTGAATTGAACTTCAAGCTGGTTATCTTGACTTGGTTGGCTAATGAACTGACATTCTGACATATAATTTGTCTTAATGACCACTGAGTAACAGAATAATGGAAAAAAGGGGAATATTTTGTTAACCTCTTGACCGACCATGGTGTCCTAGATGAGTTCGGTCTGAGTATTTCAGAAATACTGTCCCAGCAGTCCTCTGGGTGAAAATGCTTTGTTGATGTCAGAGGAGTCTGGCCAGACTGGTTCGAGCTGATAGGATGGCAACAGTAACTCAAATAACACAAGAGCACTCAGGGAGTGCAACTTCCCCCGAGGGTGAAGGATTATATTAAAACTTTGATGTTTATATGCCGATGTCAGCACAGGTAATATGGAAATAAGGCCTGGTATATTAATCTTTTTGTATCATTATGAATTCATATAATATTATATTGAAAAAATGTTTTAAATAGCTCAAACAAAGAAAGTGTTCATGTCCCCCAATGACTAAAATGTTGCGTGTAATTGGTCACAGGGCCCGGTGGCGCCAGTGTCCGGCAGCCTCGCCTCTGTCAGTGCGCCCCAGGGTGGCTGTGGCTACAATGTAGGTGCATCACCAGTGTGTGAATGTGTGTGTGAATGTGTGGATGACTGAATGTGTAAAGCGCTTTTGGGTCCTTAGGGACTAGAAAAGCCATTTACCATTTACTTCACCAACACTCTGTACAAACTGGAACAACTATCACCGGACTCTCCCAAGTTCATCCTGGGTGATTTCAACCACTGTTCCCCTGACAAGTCGCTTAAAGGATACCAACAGTATGTTACATGCAGCACACATCAGG
>NW_024582663.1:47957-60827 GCF_018398535.1 Haplochromis burtoni | reverse complement strand
CCATCACCAGTGTGTGAATGTGTGTGTGAATGGGTGGATGACTGGATGTGTAAAGGGCTTTGGGGTCCTTAGGGACTAGTAAAGCGCTATACAAATACAGGCCATCTATTCACACAAAACCTGGTATGCTGTGTATAACTGGCCATGCATTATGTTTCTCATAGCATTAGTTGAAAAGTCCTTACTAATGGTAACTTTGACTGCAGTGACAAAAGATCAATATGAGATAACTTGCGTCTACAATAAGTATAAAGAATCATTGTTGTAAAGCTTTTTAAAATAAAGGGTGTTTCCTGTAGTGCAGATTTTTTTAATGAACAGTATTTTTATTTATTTAATTTTTTATTTATTGTTTTGTCTTTCCTTTAAAAAAAATGGTTCCACTTTCTGAAAAATCACAATTACCAGCATCCTTTTCCATTTTCATTTAATGTGCAGCTCTGATAATCATGTTCCCATTAAATGTGACATGAAATGGCAGGGATTTCATTTGATGTCTGATGGGTAATAGGCATAATATAATTTCACAGACAATATGATTAATCGTTTTGACAGAAAACAAAAACAGGTTTTTAGAAAAAGTGTGAGTTTGTTTCCCTGCTTGTTTACTGTCAAGATAAAATAATATGACCTAACCTTTGCTTCTGCTATATTTTAAAAAGACATTTTACTTAATTTATTGGAAGTTTTGAGCAAAAAAAGTTGTCTTGTGTTTGGTTGTTTGCAGGAAAGGCTCAGTAACTTACAGCAAAGGGGTAAACCAAAGACACTCTGATTTATTATTAGTAATGAATGATCAACATACCAAAATCAAAAACCTAACACATCATGAAACCAACGGCACCCACATGAATTAGACCATATCATACGCAGGCGAAAAAAGTGTCCTGAATTAGAGACCTTCAATTCCCACAGCACCCAAATGTGATCATTAGCTCAACAGAGCGCCTGACAGCTCATCCCCAGCCCGTGGCAGTTTTCTGATACATCATTTTTGCTGCTGCTTGTTTGTTTGCTTACTCAAGCAGTGGCCTGACATTCTGATAAGAAGCTGACAAAGAGCCCTCAGGGGAAGATGAAAAATAAAAATGGCATCAGACATTTAGACCTTATCTTCAGTGCCCTCAGTGTAAGGAACTATAGGGTATGGAAAGGAAGGATGGGGAGTGGTTACAGCTGTATGTCTAGGACAGAAAGACAAGTATGCAGTGGGAAAGAGAGAGAGAAAGAATTAGGAAACTTCTAACTTGTTTAACTTAACAAGTTATATTTTAAGATTTAACAAAAAAAAGAAAACCAAACTACTGAACTCTCAAAATTTTACAATTTTCCTTGGAGAAATACATACCTCACTGACCTAGACTCACACACATTTCTCCGCAGAGAGACAGATTATATTTTGATTCTTTCTTAATATTTTTATTGAAACTTGCACGCCAATAAAGCCTCTTTGAACTGAGGAGAGAGAACGAGAGGAACGAGAGTGTGAAGCATCATCTTTCAGCAAAATTAATCGAGAGGAAAAGGAATTTCAGTGCGGCACACGAGCCGCTGGGATGTGGTGAAAAGCAGCATGACATCTGATACATCCAGCAGGGCCTGACAGTTTTAAGGAACACAGGCTGTTGGGCTCCACTTATTTTCCCGTCAAGCTGTTGTTTTGCATTGTTGTTGTTGTACATTGTTGTAGAAAAACTGGACTGCTTTCAGGGGAAACTGAGAGTTAAAGTCTCAACAAAATGTCCCTTCAGATTTTGCTAAATGTTGAGTGTTTTGCTGATGGTTAGTGGTCATTGGTGAGAGATGTCTAATGCAAACGTGCAAGTGAGGTGCCGTTCAGAAATTAAATATCACCATTAACAGTGCATTTGTTTGCCTCTCAGTAGCAATGCTTGCCTCATAAGAGCCCAGAAATTGTACTCTTAGAAACTTTTTCCAAGAAACTAAAAGCTTCCTTCAGAGTGTTTTTGTCTGTGTTTCTACTGAAGTCTAACAACCCAAAAAGATTGGGCAAATACGTCTGCTGACATAACAGCAGCATGTAACATGGGTATTTATAAAAAACAAACAAACAAAAAAACAGGGCAGTTTTGGTCTCCCTTCTTTGCTCTCTGTCCATGGGTCCGTTCTTCGTACCTCGCTAAGTAAGTTAGCTGGATTTGATTGTTGACGATTTCGCGTGATCTTGGATCGTTCGGTTCCCCGAAGCTCATCCGGGACTTGCTGTCATAGCAACAGATCCGTAAGCGTAAACCTGCTCGGGAGCAGGCTTACTTTAGGATTAGATCGCGGCCACTCAGGTATGTCCGCTTCATGTATACGAAAGCAACAGCGATATTTTACCACTGTTTTACCAAAAATAAATATTATCAATGTAACTAAAGATAATGCAGTATTTGATTCTTTTATTGATTTCATACAGATACATACAGGTCATTTCCTAAAAAAAGGGAAATGTACTATTAATCATTCTATTTCATGTATGTGATTATTCAGATGTAATTCATATTTTAGAGTAGTAATATGTAAATTACTTCGTGTAATCAAGATGAGAGACCACGGCTATAAAAGCGAAGGTGGATTTGGGAAGTCTGTCGCAGCCATGTCCTGTCCGTATACGCGAGCCACCCATTGCGGAAGGTGCAAGATTGATAAGGAGAGTTTTCAGAATTCCGCGTATATTGCGGGATAGACAGGATCCTTTAGCTCAGCGCGACAGTGTGCTCATAGAGAGAATCGATTTTCCCGTGAGGGTATTATTTACTTAACCAACTTGTTGACGAGGGGGTGCAGGACCACCACCTGTCTTTTTTTGCTCTGCCCTTTTCTTGGTTGCTGTTATAAACACAAACAGATTATTTCAGGGTCTCTTTCCAAGAGACTAAAAGCAATATAAGTGATAAATATTACCATTCTGTAGAATATTCTTATATTTCACTTTTACTTGTTCCCATGTTCTAGTGGGTCCTGTTGTGGCTCTAATGTGAAAGAGGATATAATTAATATAATATAATATATATAATATAATGTAATATATAATATGGTATAATATAATAGTAATATAATAAATCTACCCTACCGCCTACTGGTGTTGGCCAGAGGGGCCGATGGCGCGATATGGCAGCCTGCTTCTGTCAGTCTGCCCCAGGGCAGCTGTGGCTACAACCGTAGCTGCCTCCACCAGTGTGTGAATGTGAGAGTGACTGAATAGTGGCATTGTAAAGCGCTTTGGGTGCCTTGAAAAGCGCTATATAAATCCAATCCATTTTTTATT
The DNA here is from genome assembly GCF_018398535.1 of Haplochromis burtoni. NCBI lineage: Eukaryota > Metazoa > Chordata > Actinopteri > Cichliformes > Cichlidae > Haplochromis > Haplochromis burtoni. Next base: position 57,553 of record NW_024582663.1, on the reverse strand, counting down.
ATTATTATTATTATTAAATTACTTACGAGTTTAATTTGTCAGCAACTTTCTGCCAGCCCTCTCTCCTTGCTTTTGCAGCCTTTGCAGTGTTCCCTTGCGTTTTAATTAAACTCTGAAACTCCTGAAATCCCTCAACTCAAGAGTTCTTGCTCTGCTGCCGAAAAATACCGAGCGCGCTCCTTCGACATTTTCGCCGACCAATCAGAGGGTTGCCGATCAATGTTTCTACTATCGATGCGTAGCCCCTGTTAAGCCACCCAGTGATCTCACATTACTTCATCCAGCTGTACTAATCGTCAACAACAGGTGTGTTCGGAGAACCGGGATAGCGAGCTCAAAGTTAGTGCGATGATTTGATCTTGGATGTAGTAAGCGAGGTACGAAGAACGGACCCCATGTCAGAGCTACAGGTACATGTCTCTGTTTGAAAGACACTTGCTCTTGAAGCCTGTTACATTCACACAAAATCGGGTAATATGGCACCTTTCCAAAGTGACAACATCTGGGGCTGAAAAATGAAACCACAGCAAAAGTGTGAAGAAGAAGAAGAAGAAGAACAACAACAACAACAACAACAACAACCTATCTAAACTACCAAAGGTACACCCTTGATAGGTTGCCAATCTGATGCAGGGCTAACACAGAGAGAAGACCATTCGCACTCACATTCACACAATTTAGATTCAACAATAACCTAACCCCACTAATGCATGTCTTTGGACTGTGGGAGGAACCCCAGTATCCAAAGAGAAGTAATATCCAGTAAACAGAAGTAATACGGTTCCCTTTGCAATTATTTGTACTGCCAGTTTGGGTGAGTGAACTAGTAATTCAACAGTTTTTGTGTCTGCACAGTGCACCCATATATTACATGGATGCACTTTGGTAACCAAAGCTGCAAGCATTAGGTGACATCTGTCATCCAAGCATGTTTGCTTCTTGTGTTTATAATGATAAATCAAAAGCTTAAGAACCAGGCTTCACTAACCAGTGGGTGACATTACGGTGCCATGACATCCATCCTTCTCTGACCTTCTCTCAGGTCTGTGCAGAGGTGTGGGAGTGTTCATTCTTTAGAAAGCAACCACTGTGAAAAAAATGACCCCACTCCCGTTTTTATTCACCGTGTGGTTCACTGGTCCTGCACTGCTCTCTCTCTCTCTTTCCCTTCTCTTATTCACTGGATCAGGCACTAAGTTTGAGTGTTGTGTTTAAAAAGAGTAACCAACAATTTGTGCGATATACTTTGAGTTTTACCAGCTAGAGATGACTGAAATGTTGCAAACAGACTACTTGAGCAATCAGAAAAAGCCCAACCCACACGTTTAGGCTGTAGTACGGAGCCCCGCAGGGGACATGGGAGAAAAAAAATTAAGACTGACTTTTGCGAGATCTCGCAAAACAAACTCGGGATCTCGCAAAACTTTTGCGAGATCTCGCAAAACAAACTCGGGATCTCGCAAAAGTTTTAGCTGCATTCTTCGGACGCCGGCTCGAAGCCGACCGGGAGGTTGAGGCACGATGTACCGGGAAAGCGGTGTTCCTCCCGGCTGTAGTAGGCCTCCCGTTAGCTTCGAGCTAACGGGAAGAATGCGGATAAAACTTTTGCGAGATCCCGAGTTTGTTTTGCGAGATCTCGCAAAATCCCGAGTTTGTTTTGCGAGATCTCGCAAAAGTCCGTCTTAATTTTTTTTTCCTCCCATGTCCCCTGCGGGGCTCCGTACTGTAGCCTTATGAACCAGGATTTATTTTTTTTGACAGGAAATAATCAAAATATACTTTTAAAACACATAAAAAGCTGGAAAAAGAATTGTGGGTAGTGGTTAATATGTTTAATCTTTTAATACTTAACCGCAAGCAAATTTGTTCCTTCAGGGAAAAAAAAGGAAACTTTGGACAGTTAGCTAAAGAAAAAAAAAAGTCCATACAAGATTTTAAACTATTAAATCTACAAATAAGACACTTATTGAGTCACAACACTGCGTCAGTCAACCCTGAAAGTGTTTTGTAAGCCCAGTTTAACCTGCTCAAGCTTCTGAAGCTGCTTTTGGTTTTTGTTTTGTTTTTGTTTTTTAATATCTCAAAATAATTAAATGTAAAACAGCTAAAACTAATTCAGAGTGTCTCCCCACAGCTTTGCCCTGACTGTGGCAACAAACTAACAAGAAAATGAGTTAACAGTCAACAATTACAGCTGTCACAGATGATGAGCTCTAAAAGACTGAAAAAGGCTGTCCAAGAAAATTATTCTAACCACTTCAAGAGTGTGACAGAAGAGAGTGTGGGGTGTTTTATAAAATAAGGGTTTTATACATTAACTGCATTTATGGTTTCATCACACAGACAGGCATTCAGTGACAGGTCTTTGTGGATTAGTTAACAATGTCGCCGGGGAACTTTCCCAGTAAGAAGATATGGAGCAACTATGTCCTTATTTTAGTTGTTTTGAATTTACTTTAATGTTCTCAACAGAAATGACAAAGGGGAGGGCAGTCAGATGATAATCCGGGTCATCCTACTTACGCTGCTCTGTCCACCTTTAATTGGGAGAGATTTGTATGCTACATTTGAAACATAAGTGTAGCCCAGGAGTGGGCAATTAATTTTCCCAAGGGCCACATGAAAAACTGGGACTGTGTTGGAAGCTTAGAAAGAGATAAAATTAACATTGAACTGCTCTGTATTCATTTTATCTCCTCTTTGGAGGCTGGCTGTTCGTTTGGAACCTAAATGGTCTCAAAAAAAGAGTTTTTCTGATCTAATATAATCATTTTAAAGGACTTAGACACTGTAAAGGACTTTTTTCACAATAAAGACAGATGACATCTTGGTAGGCATATCCTTTCCATTACATAGAAAACAAAATAGGGGTCAAGAACAGTCACAGCTGCTTATGCATTTCTCCTTCAAACAATAGAATACAATTATTTTGAGCTCTTTCTAAAAAAAACCTTTTTAAGAATAGATGACAGACAGTCATGGCCCCTGCTCTGACAGGTGAGCGAACCAATGGGAAGATCCAATCTCATTAGGTTGGGACTGACAAACAACTTCTGTCAAAATGTTAGTCAAATTGTCACACAGGCATGCAGGTTAAACTGTAGCCTGACACAGCCGCACCATCTACCAGGGCTTAGGGCATTAATCTCCTTTATGACATTCCCCAGTCCCAGACTGGTCCGGGTTTATTGCACGGTACATGGCAGGTAGGTATGACCAAGGAAAGTCTATCTGCCACCCTGTGTTTGCAATATATCATGTCATATTATATCTTATATCAAGCTTCCAATTCAGTTTTACACTTAAACATTAATTTCCAATCAAATGTGTCGAGTACAGTTAGCAGCTACATAGCTGTACATCTCATTACAAGATGATAAACACCAGCAGGCGCAACAGTGATTTATAAGGTAATTAATATTGTTACAACCAAGCACATAGTGTGAAGTACACGAGGTCAATCTCATAAGAACTAACACCTCACAGTATAACCCTTTTTCAATATTAACATCCCAGCTACTGTCTAGTGTGCATCACATTCACATCGGGTGCTTCTGTAACTCTCAGTTTGTGTTCAGACAACATTCAATGCTGACGCAGGAAATTGGACATGATGGTCAGGATAGAAAGCCAAGTTGAGAGATCATTTTTCTTTCTTAACAAAACAGCAAGCCAAAACATTTATTGCAAGGTCATGCTTTTATTAGTTATATCTGCTATCCTTCTATTTTGTTTGCCTTCCTCACAGCCAGTGCATTAGTGGAGGGAATTCAGAATGAGGAAGTACTATTTGCTGTGTACAATACAGCCCTTGTGCTAAATGGACCACAGGGATATTTTCACTTGGTGGCTTGGCTGGTTGTGTAATTGCAGGATGGATATACGCCATGCTCTTACTGCATTTGACTATGTGCCATGGTTTATCCCTAAGAGTTTTTTGTTGTTGTTGTTGTTGTTGTTTTGGGAGGTTTTTTGGTGCACTTCTGCTCCTGTTGTCATGCAAATGATTTATTTCAGAAAATTGGAACAATTTCCTTTTAAAGCTGTATTTAAAAGGTTACAGAAGACAGAGTGAGAGAGAGGAGTGTAACTGCACCGAGTAAGATGTAGTTTATGACAGGAAGTCAGACTGGCAGTTGTAAGAATGGCACTGCAATCTAAGCTGGAAGATTTGTGATCACTCCGTGGTAAGTGTTTAGCGAAGGAGCTTGCCAATAGCTTGCAGAAATAACATTGCCAAATTCTTATTCATAGAGATGTGTAAGGATTTATATGACAAATGTGTTTCACTTGTTTAGCCGGATTGGCATCAGAGGAAGTGAGCAGGTCTCTATATCAAAGCTAACCCTCCCTTTTTTTCTGGAGGCACATTGTTGTGATTCCATTTCAGAAAAGTGAAATATAAGGAAAACGGATGTTACAAGTGTTTTCCTTCTAGTTTGCTTAGTGGAGTTATTTGTTTTTAAGTATAGAATTGTCTAAAAGTCTTGAGCCACCTCACAAAGTGAATCGGGCAGGTTGTGTCTACACATAACTTCATGCCTAATGGCACAAGCCACAAATGTAGATACCAACTACTCACCAAGACACAGCAGCTGAAAGCAATCATATTAAAGTTGGACTCATTAGCAAAACTGGGTATGAGCAATAGCGCTTTTAAGAGGAATATTTATTTGTTTGTTAAGCCACATTACACCGACCTGTGAATGACAGAAACTTAAACTAGTGTGTCTACATATAATAGACAACTTCAAAAAGAACCGGTTGTTTAGACACTTTGCTAACATGATTTGTCCTCGTTTCTTTAGATGAATATATTTTTAAAATCCCAGAGAGAACAGAGTTTGAGGGGGCATAAAATAATATTTTTTCACCAACAAGGTGATTCCCAAAGAGCAAACTTGACCTGTCTCAGCACAGCCTGCAGTGTGTGCTTAAAAAAAATCAGGAAACTGGAGAACTGAAGTTCAAAAGAATAAGAAGAAGGCTTAAAAAGATGAACACTATCTGGTAGACACATCCTTAAGAAATGGGGAAATAAAATCAGCAAAAACTTGAGATGCATCTGGACCTTCAGCTGATCCGTCTCTGTTGAAGCCTCATCAAAAATGGTCTGAGTGGAAGAGTGGCTGTTAAGAAGCATTTCTTAAGAGAGAGAAACAGGGAGAAAAGGCTGAGGTGTACCAAATTACGCAAAAACTAAACTAAAAATCAGCGACAAGTAATAATTCTCTGTATGACTTCATCAGTCTCTCACGTCATGCTGGAGGAATTACGCTGAAGGCTTTGGTTTATACACAATTCTCTTAAGGACCCGCTTCAACATTTTCTTGGAACATTATGTTACTGATACCAGAAAGATCTAATTTTGTATCCATGCCATTCTAGGAGGTCCAGGCCCCTGTTCTGGAAGGATCTGGCTTGAATATAAGAATGAATTAATGAAGTGGGTCTTTATGTAAAAGCCAATGCAGAGAAGCAATCTTTGATCCGAAATCATAACAACCTGCATTTCTACTGTTCTCATAAACAATGCTCTTGTGTCTCCTGAGGAAAAATTGAGGCCTTTGAGCAGAATGTGTCAGGAAGCACGTGTGCCTTTGTGCGTGTCTGTTCCAAATATCAAGAAGTGCCCCTCAGGTTAATATGGAGATGAGATCAAAGCTGACTGAGAGCCATTCAAACACAGAGGCCACTGACAATGGACCGCTTTCAGCGCCTGTCCTGAGGCTGGAACTCAGCTGACATTTAAAAGGAAGGACCTGGATTACGTTTTCCTCTCCCTTTTCATAGCTCTGCAAGAAGTCCACTTGGAAGACACAGCTGTCCGATCAGCTCTCACTTGCTTTTCTGCCGGGACGCTTTACATTTGTTGTGACTCGTGACTCCTTGGGTTCTGGAGATTTCATCATATCCCTCAGAATTATATCACAGGGAGCTCAGTGTGTGTGAAGTGTACAAATAAATGTTTTAGCATGATGGACAGCCTGTGCCCACAAAAGTGTACATACATTGTATGTGCACTTCTTGGCTTCAGATCAAGCTGAAAGTGATTTCAGACATTCACAAGAAAACCTGCTCCATTCACGTCAAAGAGAAAGGTGGAGGTGGGTCAGGATGACCTCAGCCTACCCCTGCTCCTATTGAGAGCTGAGAACCGTTGTGGTGAACAGATGAGAGCTGAGTAGAAGGAGCCAAGTGGGAGTAGAGAAGTGGAGAGAAATGGGAGCACGAGGTGGGGAGGGTGTATGTGTGGCTGGTGTGAGGGTGAAAATTGATTTATTGCGGCGCTGATGAGGAGCGGCATGCCAGGAGACAGTGGGTGCTCTCCAAGCCCTTGCTGCGGCAACATAAAACGAAACGGGGGCCCTCCCATCCGTTATAATTGCTGCGGAGATCTCAGCAAAGGCTTGAGGTCTGTGTGTAAAAATTTATGCAACCCTGACTGCTGGTACCCAGCTTGTTATTTATAATATCCATGTCTAGATGCCGCAAGTAGAGATATAAGGCACGCTGTTTCCGCTCTGCACTATTGGCAGCTTCAACCTACAATGTAGACACTAGCCCCGCCCACTCATAGATCAAAGAATACTGTAAACATAAACACAAACACATAAACATTCATGCGGGAAACGCATCGGTTGCTGTATTGAGCCGTCCTGGAGCAAAAAATAAAAAATAAAAAATTCTAGTTCTAAATATGTGAAAGAAAAATAAACAGCCCCGATCTGGTTAGCTGCTTAAAACCCAAAAAAAACCCCAAAAAACCCCCACACACACATGAGATTTTGTAATGGCATTCATAGGGATTTGGTACTGGTTCAGTGTAAAAGGCATGACTATTTGAGTTCAAGTCAATTACCAAGCTATAAATCATTGTACCTCATGGCTGTTGTGGGAATAATTCTTTAAAATGAGGGCTGGCAGCCGCTGTTCAAGTGCAGACACGCACACTGGGAAAAGAAAGGCGGAGGAATAACATGACGTTTTGACCTTTTCATTGAAACGTTTAGCACTCGTTCTCCCCACACATTTTATTTCAATCAAATGAAATATCCCACAGTTTTAAAGAGGTTTAACCATTCATTTGTGGCTCATTTCTACAAGACATAGTTGCTAATCTTAGGATAAACACACATTAGTGCCCATGCTTGGTAAATACACAAATAACATAAAACGATCCGACAGCGCTTGGCTAATGGTGACTGTCTGCACCACACATGTTTAAGTACCATATAAACAACCTGCAGTTTCGCACAGGGAATTTTTATGGTGCCTGAAGCTTTGACAACAGAGGAATTTACTTGAGCACCTGAAAGAGCTTTGGAGCATGCTGCAGTGGTTTAAAGCGGACACAGCATGAGGGCGGGGGATGCGGGAGGGGAGTTAGCCAATACTGCTGACAAAGGTGCTGGTAAGCTTGTTTGTCTCTCTTCTGTATATGTGTGCTTGCGTGTGTGTGAGATCTGCCTACACATGTGGACGTCTAACTGGAACTGACTAATACAGACTGTGAATTCAGCACTGTGAGAGGCTGTTTTTTTTTTTCTTTCTTCACATTCAAATGCCACTTCCTGTAATCACGGGTAAATCTTCCATCAAAATGTCTCAAACAAATCAAAGCAAACTCATTAATAATCTATGTTGGTGTTATCACTGTGCCATCACTAATGACATTTTGGATGACAATTACAAATGGCACACTGCGATGAAAAGCACAGAAGAAAGCTGACTGATCCGAGGTGAGTTTAAGAGAGGTCAGCAGTCGATCCCTTGCCTCTTCAGACGCCTCACTCCAGCAGTGCGAGCAAGAATCTTAAAATATTCATCACAGCTCTTTAAAATTGAAATGATTGCCTCATTAAAGGATGGCGTTCAGCACAAAAGAATCAGAAACTATTGTTGCCTTGTTTTATACATCATGGGCAAAGCAGAAACATGTGATGGGCATTTATGAGTGAGATAAAGAGCAAGATTGTTAGCAAGTGAAAACTGATGTAAATGGTGAACAGTCCAAAATATGAAAACTAGAGATGGCACGATACCACTTTTTTATGTCCGATACTGATATCATAAATTTGGATATCTGCCGATACCGATATGAATCCGATATAGTGTTTTTTAATCAATAAAAATGTTTTTTTAATATCTTGCTGCTTTTTGTATAAGTTCATACTCAAGTTAAACAAAAAATCAAACAAACACTAAAGCTATTCTGTTATACCTGTAGGTAAAAAATACACTGCACCCAAAATATTTCATAGTTCAGCAACACTGATCAGTCTAATAAACTTAAACCTGCACCATCCTCCCTATTCTGGTATTTTAAAGAGTACTTAGCAGAAATATTAAGCAACCTAACTAATAGGGTTCTAAAACTCCCAGCAAAAAAAAAAAAATTTAGGGAACCACCCCCCACCCTCCACCTCATGATGCTTAATCGACGTAATCAACTTTAATTTGATGCAGTGTGGAAAAAAATGCACAGAAATCAATTATTTTTCAAGAATAATTAAATAGATTGAACATCTTTCTTCAACAGAATTGCAGAATTCACAGATGGAAAAAGTACTATAGCTTACTAGGGTATATTAGACTTAATAGTTACTATATACAGTAATGGACTTCTATACATTTTTCATCAGATTAAAACTTTGGGTTTAAGATTCGGATAATTATTTATTATAAGCTAAACATTTTAAATGAGAATAAGAAAGAAAAGTATGTCTTTGTGCCCCCTTTTCCCTGTTCATGCCCTATCGGCCCCACTGGCTAAACTTTGCTAGATCCGCCCCTGCACAGTTACCAGCCGTCAGCTGTGTAGAAAAGGATCCTGGTGTAGAAAGTAGTCTTAAATAAATTCTAACAACAGCTTATCAAGGTTAAACGTGCTGCTGTTGTTCAGCCGCTGGTTTCCTCTTTCTGGCGTGAAGTGGGCCAAAAAGAAACAAGAGAGACGGACTCCCGACAGAAAAGCCGATCAGCTGATCATTAAGCAGTTTCATGATTGAAGTAGCAACAGGAGAGGGAGGGAGAGAGAGGCAGTCGCTCCATTTATCGGTTGTTAAGCTTAACGCGGGAATGCTTTACAAACATTCAGAGATGACCTTACACACTTGCTTTACTTCTCTCGGGGATAACTTCGTCGGAGATGAAATGCTGGTTTGGTAGCAAAGCTCCAAATGCTCAACCAGACCACTGACAGGTGCCACAGCCGCTCTATCACGTGACGCATACTGCTCCAACGTGCTAAGGTTATGAGCTGAGTTACTGCGTGTTGCAAATTTTGTGAGGTGCTTTTTTGGTATTTAACGGATCGGATTACATTTTTTATTTCTCTCCGATATCCGATCCAGTAATTTAGGTCAGTATTGGACTGATACCGATACTGATTGATACGTAATATCGGATCGGTCCATCTCTAATGAAAACACAAACTTTGTTTTATAATATGATAAGGATATATTTGTTTGTTTACACAGTTTTGGACATGTGTCTACAAAACTGTGGTTGTTTACAAGAAAACTTCAAAGGGAACCTGTAATTTCTCAAGTCAAAATAACACCAATGCTACCTTTTTTGGGGGTGGGGGGGGG
>NW_024582663.1:39785-47937 GCF_018398535.1 Haplochromis burtoni | reverse complement strand
GGGGGGGGGGTTCAAATAACCTATCAAGATTTTATCGTCTTATATGACAGTAAACGAAATATTTTTGGTGGTTTGTACTGTTTTTAAAAGAAGCAATTTGAAAACCTTAACTTGTGCTTTTAGGAATTGTGATGTACAATTTTCATATTTGTCATCACCTTTTGGAGATAATTGATGCTGCTCTACAGTTGTTATATATTTCATTGGTTTGTCTCGCAGAGTAGGCTTTACCTTTCTGAAGAATACAAGACAAGATTTCAAAGGGTTTTGAAAAACAGCACGGACCTGCAGGACAAAATAAGTGGAGTGAGACTTCAGCAAGCCTGGCAAACATCACATGCATTATGATTACCCACAGCAAGCCCTTCTCTAAATTCCTAATGCATTCTTTACCTGCTCATCAGCTAACATGAAATTAATTTCCAGACCAAGATGAAGAAAACAAACAGACAAATAGGAAACAAAAGCAAAGCACACGGGTGGAGAACGCACAAATTAAAAGAAAGGCAACTGAGGCTGCACAGATTTCTGCTGCAGAGCAATTCAAGAGCTGCCTGTGATGGCTGAGACTCAGAGGAACAGCAGACCCAGGAGGCCTGCAGCAGCACACAGTGATGGGAATGTAAAATGAGGTGAAGAGCTATGTCAATGAGATCTTATGGAAAACAAGCAGAAGCTTTTTTGTGGGATGGGGGGTCCATGCTTCATTAGGGCAGATTTAACCTCTACTTAACCTCTGCTGACAGAAACCACAAACCAGATGAGATGCATGAAGATTGTAACATTTCTTAAGTCTCAAGGCATCCATCTAACACAAGAGTCAAAAGTTTTGGTTGTAGCAGGCAAAGCAAGAGTGTCTGAGGCTCAAACTGGTAATTAACCTCAAAGCTTGCAAAAAACAGGACAAAAATCCTGCCAGGCTTTAATCTGCTTGTCTGTGGTCGGTAAATAAGAAGCCCTGGGTATACTACTTTATTGAAACACTCTCACAGGTTGGCCTGCCAGGTAGTGGGGCATTAATATTGGCTCCAGCGAGAAGCTGTCAGGATTTATTAGTCAGTATCACTGGTACTCAGCCAGCAGGTGTCAGCTCTGGCAGAGAAAGAGAGAGCGAGATATATTCACAGATAGTAAGAAAGAGAGAGAGAGAAAGCCAGCCGCCATCACACAGAGATAGGCAAAAAGACTAGAAAACAGAAAGCTGGCTTTTCTCTGCCCCTCTCTCCTTATTCTGCAGCAACATTTTAAAACTGTGTGTACAACTCCAAATCAGCAACATACTCTGCATTTCAACAAGTCACATGTTCATCATAATTTTGCTCCAGTCTTGGTTACATGCCTGCGTGCATGTAATGTATGCATGCTTAAGTTATGATAAACTTGAAGGAAAAGCCATTAGGATGAGCTTATTTGGTTATGCTAAGAGAGTTAATATTTAATTTGCACAGCAATACTGAGAAGCTGTCAATGTGTGTCATAAAAGACGAATATGAAAACTACATTGGGAGTATGTACATGTGCTCTGTGATTTATGTTTTGGCCTTCAAAAGTTCCCGTTAGCTGTTTATCGTTTAGCTCTTCTTTGGACTGCCTTAACATCGCCAAGCACTCCAGAAGGGGTGCATTTTCCTCTGTTGCTAAGCAACAGGCACAGCCTAACTACCCTGCCAAAGAATACACAGCCAAGCAGTTAATGAGGATACAAAGGACTCGACGTGAATTGCTTGACGGTGCAACAGACAAGAATCAGTGCTCATGATTTGGACTGAATGGAGAATGCTAACTCGACATGAGACATTACTGGAAAATGCAGTTCATACATTGCAACCTATAGCATGTAAGCTTCATGTCGAGATATGTGTGTGTCTTTTTAGATTAATGTCTCCATCTAGTGACAAGTCCCTTAGGCAAAGTAGGCTAAAGACACAGTATGTCTAGGAGAGATAACGGCCAGAAGGTGTGAATTTAAGATGAACCAAAATTCACTGTAATTATAATAAGATACAGATAAATACAGTAAGTACATACTGGGATACGGATACAGTGTAAAAGTTTAACAAACTGGCACAAAGGATGCAACTACATTTATTTTTATTATCAGTTAATGCAGTTTTTTCCCAAATAAATAAAGAAAATGAAACGCATTGTACGTTTTCCGCTTTTTATCAACCTACCTCCCGTTCAAACAGGTGCCAATACGCTCAGTATGCCTCTACTTCATTCTGTGAACCATCAACCTGAAATTCAAAGGAGAAAAAAGTTGTTGGTTGTGTATTATGTAGGAACATTATTCCCAAGGCGATGTGCATTGTCACAGTAGCACAGAATGTGTTAAACACTCAGTTCTTTAGAGTTCCCTGGTTTTTAACGAATTTCAAATATTTGCATGTCTAGAAGCTAATTCCCTCTTTCTTTTCCATTCGTGGCAGGCACATACTCATTGAAATTTTCATTTCATTTTAAATTACTCAAAGAAAAAAACTATAAAGGTGGCCTCATTTAACTTGCCATAGACTTAACCCTTCTCATATTATCCTGTGATGTGTCTGTATTCATTGCTCAGGAGCGAGTGCGATTGAACAATATGGGATAATGTCGCACCAAAAAAATTGACTTTAAGCTCTGCTGGAAAAATTATGAATTCGTTTTCAAAAATGCATTGTCAGAAACAATCTTCTTTCCAAAAAAATATTTTTTTGTGCTTTTTATGAGAGTTCAGTCATAAAATACAGTAATGTAATACTGGTATTCTGCAATGTTAGATAACTTAACACTCAATTTTCACAGCAATGCATATAATTAAATCAGAATATTTTTTCCCATCATGATTTTTGCCCATCATTTCTTAAAAATGATGGGCAGCTAACCTTGTTCCAGCCCTCTGGATCACTGGTTGTTCTTCTCGCTGCATTTTTCAGTTTGGTCCTTGAATTTGGTTAATGCGTTCCTTTTAAAGATCTGCTCTGCTCAATCAGTTTTTAACATCTGTCTGTATCTCTTTGTAAGTTCATGTCTGTATACACACTCACCAGCCACTTTGCAAAGTACACCTGTTCACCTGCTCATTAACACAAATATATAATCAACCATTCACAGGGCAGAAACCCAATGCCAAGGTATGTAGAGATGTTCTAGGCAACCTTATGGAGTTCAAACTGAACATCAGAATGAGGAAGAAAAGTGATTTAAGTTACACTGAATGTGGCATTGTTGTTGGTGATAGATAAACTGACATGAGTATTTCAGAAACGTTTGATCTTCTGACATATCTCTACACAAATGTCTCTAGAATCTATAGAGAACTGTTGATACTAGAGAAGGCAACAGCTTCCAGCAGGATAATGTATGATGTATCAAACTGGGTTTTTTTTAACATACCACTGAGTTCACTGTCCTCAGATGCCTTTGACAGCTGCAAAACTCAATCCAATAGAGCATCTTTGGACATACACGTATATTAAAAATACTAATAATTTGGTAGTTTCTGTTACTAAGACTCTCCAGGATCCCATTTTACTGTGATGAAACACACAGACTTACAAAGTTCAACTGGTAACGACAGGTCAAAAAAGTTACCTGTGGTGCAATTTGGTTTGGTTTATGCTAATTGCAGTGAAACCTTACTGAAGACTAAACAAACAAATGGCACAGCTGCAGCCAACCTTGACATAAATACACCAAAATGCTGTATCAATTAAGACAGACTTAGTGTTTAATTTTAATAAGCCACACTGGTTACTATAGCTGTCCACTAGCAAAAAACAACAACTTTTTACTCCTTTTAAGCTATGAGAAGGCAAGGCCATTGCAGGGAAGAGCTTTTCCATTAATCTCTCTCCTCTAAGCTACCATTATTTTTCAAGGTTGAATGTCACCTACTTGTGATCTATTGATTTAGAGTCCACTTTAAACCTGAAAAGATGTTTAGCTTGAGTTTTGAATCAACTGCATGGTTATTCTTGAATTACCTTTGAGTTTACTTAATAATTAAATACATGAAAGATTTTGTTTGCAAAACATCCATTTAATGAATTTGTGTTCCTTAATTTCCTCACAAAACTCAACACCAAACTCTAATCCAGCATAGATCATCCATAAGAAGAGGCAAATATGTGACTTATAAAAGCAGCGTAATCAATAACTATACGAAAAAGGTACGTAGCCTCACAGTGGCCTTACAGTAATGCATTGCAATCAATAACAAATACACCAGATTCAGTGCAAGCTTCTTCTTTTTTTAAGTCAGGAGTAACATGACAGGCTTATAGTGGTGTGCAAGGGAAGCAGGGTGTGCAGGGCTTTTACAACTTTATAACCTATTTGCATGTATGAGGCTAATTAATATAATTGGATCAAGGAGGATTAGACAAGGCATCTACAACATGGAACTGTGAGAGGTGAAATGCCAAATGGCAGATGGAAGGCTAAAAACTACTGGTGGAAAGCAGAAAATGTCATTTTATTTCATAAAATACATACCTATTCTCTTGCATACATCTGAAAAATTATTGTTCCTTGGTTCGGATTTGCCCTCAATCCCAAACTACTGTGGACAGTCTGCTTTCAAAATTAATAAATAAAATATATACAATAGAATAATACCATGCATACTTACTTTTTTTTTTTTTTCGATATTTCTAAAATGAAGCTGGATACTGAATTCAGTTTTCAGCTGAAACTGTGTAATTATGTAAAAGAAAAATGGCTGAGGTGTTGGATGTCCTCTAGATGGGTTGAATTGGCAAGAAATGACAACAATGTTCAAGATCACGGATATTTGATTGTAGCAATCTTTTATTGAGAAGCACAACAGTAATAAAAGGTAAAAATATACCTTTTTTCTAAAGATAAACAACAAAGAAAAATTTATTCATAGAGCTCTTTTCTTTCAATAGCCACAAGGTTCTTTAAAAAGTACCAAGCATAGAAATTTCAAAAAAAGTAACACAGATTTTACAAGAAAGATGAAAACAATAATAAAAATAAAATGCAAACTAAATAAAGCTGAAATGAATGGTTGGCAGGTGTATAAAAGTGTTTGTGATGCAAAAATAATAAGTTACTTTGTGAGAAGTTTTTAAAATAATATATGAGAAAAGATTTTGAAATGTTTTCTCTTAAAAAGAGATTCAGTGAGACAATGATTGGTACTCTGTGTAGCTTTCAGGTAACTTTTTGTCTTTATGTTTTTATGTATTGTCTTTTTTAATATTTATGTTGGTAGATGCTATATAAATAAGATTTTACTTTTACTTTAGCAATAATGGCCCCAAACATCGCCCCTTCTTTTGTGGACCAAACTGCCAGAGAGATATGGGAGACTTCTTGAAGTACTTACCTACAGTGGTTTCCATTTAACACAAATTTGTTGAAAGGTTTGATGGCAGACAGGTAATAATTTGTATAAGAACAAGAATCATTAGAAGAAAAAAATACAGTGCAATACCAAAGTTTTTATTCATACCTTATTTCAAATGAGAAATCCAAGTTTGGAAGTCAGTATTTGGTCATCATTAGCCTGAACTCTCTTAGGCAACCTTTGTTGATATTTTTTTTTTATGTATTCATCAGGAATAGTTCTTTGGGCTCCTTAAAGGCCATTCAAAGCTCTTCTTTGGATCTTGGCTTCCTTATGTTCAATTCTCTGTCAGGATGATGCCAAACTGCTTCAACGTTGAGTTGCATTTCTTCTGAAATGTGTCATACCTCAGAGACCATGTATGGTTACGTTTTAGCAAACAGATGGATCACCTGAAAAGGCCAAATGCATCTCTCAGGTCCTGTATCAGGTCTTTGCTTGATTTTCCCCTATTTTCTATGGATTTGACTTTCAGATACAGTTTATCTGCTGTGGATAGTTTTTCTTCCTTTGGCTTCCAGTTGTCTAATTTTCTCACATCTTTTAAGAACACACCATGCTGAGATATGTCATTTTTGGCTAATAGCTCTTTGGGGATTACCTTGTTGGTGCATAAATACCAACAACTGTCAAACTCTGTTATCTTTAGCATTTTTTGTGTATTCAACTAAAGAATGGGGACAAATTATGTGTTTTTGTATCAGGCTAACTTTGCTAAGTTGCCTGTTATGTGCAGACAGAATACTGGTTGATGTCTGTTTTATGGTTAAACGATTTATTGGTCAGTGTTATGTGGTTTAACAAGCAAACAACAAAAAACAATCTTATGACTGTTCAAAGAAAACTTTAAAAGAACTTCAGAAATACTGGAGAACTATTGCTCAAAACATTTTTTTAAAATGATAAAGTCTGGGTCCTTGGAAGTGAAATAAGAAGAAATGAGGGGGGGCTAAAGACTTTTGCATAGTAAACGATATCATATCTTTAAGGCATCAAGATGTGTCAACTGAAACTTGAATCAAACACTGCGATGAAACTCTCACGACCGCCAGAGAAAAACTAAAGCAGAGGTGTCCAACTCCAGTCCTCGAGAGCTACTGTCCTGCAGCTTTTAGATGCATCCCTACTCCAACACAGATTAATCAAATGGTTGGATTACTTCTTCAGCATGCCATCAAGTTTGGCAAAGGCCTGACAGCAAGCCATTCATTTGATTCAGGTGTGTCGGAACAAGGACGCGTCTGAAAACTGCAGGACAGTAGCTCTCAAGGACTGGAGTTGGCCACCCCTGAGCTACAGTGTTACTTCTGCTGCAGAGGAAAGCACATTAGAGTTACCAACCTCCGAAATGACCAAAGATCAGTGAGATCAGAGCCCACTTCAATTCTTTCCAGAGTATAAGTCATCACATCAAATGTTCATGGACACTATGTAAATCAGGCCTCCAAGGCTGAACAGTTGCATGGGAGCCCAATGAGAAGAAGACAACTGCTTTGGCCTAATGAGTCCAAATGTAATAGTTTTGGTTTCAGCTGTTCTGTCTTGGTGAGCAATTGGTATCTACAGCTGTGCCTTCTGCCATTAGGCATGAACGGGCAGGTGTGATGGTGCACAAAGCTAGTATCTGCCTCACAAAGTATCACTTAAGCAATATTACAGACCCAAATACCTTGTCCAGCTCACGCTCACTGGAGAGTTCACCTCAGATGACTTTGAAGACACACGCCACTACAGAAGCATGAGATTATTATGTTTTTTCCTTTTTCATGGTGGCTCACCAGTTGATGGGCTGTGGATGAAAATCTATAAGCTGATTTAACAGAGACAATATGGACCCCAGATGTTAACTTGTTATTTGATACACTAAAAACTCAGTTTGATTTTGCCATGTGGAGCTTCTTTGTTACAGTGCTATCTTTTAAGTGAAAAATAGCACATTGGGGAGTTTGTATTACATTTGCATCACCAATTCTCAAGGAAAATATAAACTGAGCCACAATTCACTTAAAACAACGAAAAAAAAGTTGGCTGATTGAACTTTTCACGGCATGAGACCCTAAACTTAAATTTAGAGTTCCACCTAGTTATCACCCAGTTTATGATATGTCCAAGATGTCTTTATATGGATATGCAAAAACTGAAATCTAAGGGACAAGCTTTCTGGTATCTTCTAAATTGTTTTTAGTCTGTTTGTAGTCGTATTTAAATAGGAGGCTCCATAATATAGTGGTAAACACATATTATTGGCAAGCAAAAGGTTGCTGGTTTGATTCTAGCCATAGACACAAATCCTCCTTGAGGTTTGAATCAGGATGGGCATCCAGTATAAAACTCTTGCCAAATCAAAACATGTGAAACCACCTGCTGTGGTCGGTGGTGAGACAAGGGAGCAGCTGAAAGTAGCTTTTGTTGTCGTGTTTAAATTGTCTTTGTAGCCACATGCAGACGAAAAGTCCACGTGGAGAGGAAGTGTCTGAAATGCAATCTCAACACCATGTGCTACTGTCTTAAAACAAGTTAGATTTTTAAATCTAACTTTAATTTATCTTCATGGACTTGACCCACATATGATGAATTAAAGGAAGAATATATTTATATAAAACAATGGACTTCCATTTGAACAGAAAGGGTGAGTGTCCATCAAAACACAATATATAACATTTTCACAGGCACTTTAGAAACTTTTATTTCAATTGTCATTTTAGTCTTGTTAGTGGACTGACCCGGGATTAAATTCTTGATATACTATATAGTAGAGTTGGATGTCTCGAGACCGGTCTTGGTCTCGAGACC
>NW_024582663.1:0-34783 GCF_018398535.1 Haplochromis burtoni | reverse complement strand
GAAGAACACTACGTGGGTCTCGAGACCACTTTTACGTGGTCTTGGTCTCGTCTTGGTCTCGACGGACTTTTGTCTTGGTCTCGGTCTTGGTCTCGACGGACTTTTGTCTTGGTCTTGTCTTGGTCTCGACGGACTTTTGTCTTGGTCTCGGTCTTGGTCTCGCTGTTTCGGTCTTGCGTTCTCAAATCGACATAGTGTTCGGGAGATTTGGAGTCAACCATCAGCGGAGTGGGGGGGGGTGGCTTACTGGGCTTAAGCCCAAAAACAACACACGAAGCACAGAGCGCACCGTCGTAAATTCCCCCTAATTTTGGTATGATCCGAGCTCAGGCACTAGGCGACTGAGCGCAGCACCCATGTGAGCGAGGGGGGAGAAGCTGCTGCCTGCGAATTTGCTGCAGACAGAGGAGAGCTTAAGTTTGACCAGGTACCAAAGCAAATCATTCGTACTGAACTAATAATGTAAATATGACGGTGTATCACAAAAGATTGATATCAAACTGATCACTTGGTTGCGTTACTGCTCTTCGAGTGAATCAACAAATGGATAAATAAAAAGCCGAACAGCAATGCTGATTTTTTAGTCTTAGCTTACATTTCATATTTTCAGTTGTTACCCTCCACGGCTAAACAAACTCTCTAAATCGGTTTCAGTTGTGTACTGATGAACACAACAATGGACATAAGGAGCTTCTTTCAAAGAAAAAACTCAGGTAGATGTTATTTTATATATTATGCTTTGGATGTTGTTCAGTATATCTATGCAAAACAAGAGGAATTTCAATACACAGCAGTATATTCACAGTTGAAACCAGATATTTACATACACTTTATGGAGAAAACATAAAAACTTTTTTTTACTGTTAAACATCAATTTAGAGTAAACTTTTGTTTTAGATAAATAAATGTTGAAATATCTTTTGAATTAGTTAAATGTCAGAATAAAAAGAGGGAGCTGTCTATTTTAATCACTTTCATCAAATTTAGGAGTACATATACACTAAGTTTATTGTTAATTAATAAGAAAACTCCAGACGATTCCATTCTGAGCTAAAGAAGCTTCTGATAGGTTAGTAGAGTCCATGTGATTTGATGTTACAATTAAAAAAGTGTTTGTGTTTTTATCTGAAGAGTACATAAATATCTGGTTTCAACTGTATATTTGATGATGTTGGTGTTTGGCTTGATTGTCAGCACAAAGAGGGAGAGAGAGGAGCAGAGAGGGAGAGAGAGAATGACGACAGAACAGAGATGGAACAAGAGCAGGTGAGACACACATGTTAGTCAAATGGTTGTTTGCCAAAACTCATCAGAACATGTATCTAGTACCTAGTGTTTCTTTTTAGATACCATTTGTTACTTTTCAAATTCTATATTTATTAAGTTATGCAGGCTTGTTTGCACAACGAGGCTAAATAATTATATAAACTTTTCTCAATCTAAATATTGTACTTTGGTAGAATTAAAAAATAAGTGTAGTGCAGGTCTATGATGATTTTTAGTGCTACTATCATCTAGTTCTGATTCTGGTTCTGTCTTGGTTACTGTTGTAGTCCTGTTTTAATTCCAGATCAGTTTTGGGTCTGGTTGAATTGGGGTTTAGTCCCTGTGTCTTGATACAGGCCCGACTTTGTTCTGCCTTGCTGCTTAATTAAAAAACTAGTTTAAGGTGTCCTGAATATGTATATAGAATAGCATCTGGCTGCAGTTTAAAGACTTTTTTTGTCTCTGGTCTCTTGGTCTTGGTCTCGTCTCGACTCGGTCTCGGTCTTGGTCTCGTCTCAACTGGTCTTGGTCTTGGTCTTGTCTTGGTCTCATACCTCTGGTCTTGGTCTTGTCTTGGTCTCGATACCCTCTGGTCTTGGTCTTGTCTTGGTCTCGGATTAGGCGGTCTTGACTACAAGTCTACTATATAGTGTGAAAAGCAAGTATTCATCCTCTTTATAAAAGTATAGAATGGGTGAGAAATAGAGAAACATTGCTGTTAAAGCAGATTGGAAAGTAATGTTTCATGCTTTTTTTTAAAACCCCACTGGCAGCTGTCTTTTAGAAGTTGCTGAATTGATCTCTTATATAGTCATTTATCTGTTTATGCAGTACTAGAGGGTAGGATAAAGGCACAGGCTGAAGAAAGACAAAATAAAAACTCACTGCACTCTTTGGTGGTTGAGAGGAGGGAAGTGTGCCTTGTTTCCATTCCCTCCGACTAAGTAACTGCAGCATAGCGAACAAGGCAAAGGTGCACAGAGGTTGAGAAGCAGAGCAGATTGAAATGCTGGCGCTGCATGCTACCTGTCCCTGTAAAAAATGTTTGTGTGCATGCTGGAAAGACAGTGAAATCGCCGGTCGGTGTAGCCTTCATGGCCCAACATATCCCAGACTTCATAGCGCGGCAGTGGTGTGGATAATTTTGCCGAAAAAAAGGCGGAAGCGGAGCCGCCGAAGAGTAAACTTTCAGAAGTAAGTACTGAATATTATGTCACTTATTTATGCGCAAATGTTTTTATAATGAAGAACATTAAAACATTACTGTTGGCCACATTCGGAAAGTTATGTGACATTAGTGATGTTTGTACTAACTTGGTTTTAAAGCCTTTACTTCAAAATATACGCCGTTCAATAGTGACTTAATCTTACAGAGAATGTGATGATTTTATGGATAATTAAAGTCAGTCATATATCCACAAACACAACAAGCTGAAAGTCAGTGATGCTGCTCGGTTTGCAGTCCTGAATATCACGGCACAAGCAGGATTCACTGCACTGTTAATGTTAGCTATGTTATATTGCTGCCTCTGTTCGGTGGTGTCGAGCCAAACGGACTTTAACGTGTGTTTGAACGAGCTGACGGTTCACTCGTTAAGCTGAAAGAAAGATGCTTTAATCACAGGAGTCACACATGTGTCTCACTGTACCATCTGGGAACTCTTCTTGTTTCGTAATAACACAAACACTAAATCCTCCTTCTTTTGTGCTGTTTTGTAGCAGTGTATACACCTGAGACTGTCACCTGTCTGTCTGTCCTGCACTCTCTCTCTTTTTCTTTCTCTCTGATTGTGGAATAAAAGTATGAAC
Organism: Haplochromis burtoni; assembly: GCF_018398535.1. Taxonomy (NCBI): domain Eukaryota; kingdom Metazoa; phylum Chordata; class Actinopteri; order Cichliformes; family Cichlidae; genus Haplochromis; species Haplochromis burtoni. The sequence continues at coordinate 31,708 of NW_024582663.1, read as the reverse complement.
ATGTTTTATAAGTTACACTTGTGTTTGAATCCTGCAGCTTATCACACATTTGATTTCCATGTGTGACAACTGCAAGTGTCCAGAGTGAGGACAGACTGAGGGACCCACTGCTGCACATCATCTGTGAGGCTTTGCACCCCTGATGATCCACCAGGACAAACTCAGCAGTGTGTGAGGAAGAGGAGGAGGAAGAGCCAGCAGCAGCTGACAGATGGAGAGAATAGACAGACTGTTCCCTGTTTGTGAAGGACTGCTAGGAAAGTTTAACATAACTGTCTGTCCTGAATCAGTCTTATTAGGTAATGTTCAAATAATTTTATCATTCCAGTGTTTTCAGTGTGGGAGAAAGTACTCAGGGCCTTCAAGTTACACACTATGAAAGGCAGCAACAAGTGTAATATTCAGAAACCTAAAGTATGTATCAGCAGCAGAATGGAGCTAAAAATAAATGTTTGTTTCAGTTCTATGAAGCTTTGAGTATTTTGGATTAGTAGCACTGCTGTGTTTGTTGCATCATATTGCTGTAATTGTTTATATGCTTTATATATTCTGAGGTAAGTTGATCTATAGTGTTACATCATATTCTGTAAGGATGTTATGTGTTTGTATACCTTCTGCCCAGTTTGACCCATTTAGCAGAAGTCAGCCTGTTTAAGGCTCTGATATCTATTCTGTATGACTTAAAGCAGTTATGACATGGTCTGATTTTCTCACCCAATAAAGGAATATTCAATATATCAGTCTACTCTTCATTTTATCAGAAACAGTTATCACAGCTCGCACATTTTCTTTTTATAAATATATGTAAGCAATGAGCCAAATTTACTAATGGCAACATACTGAAGGAACAACATTTGTCTCTTATATACGATACATCTAGATATACACTGTCAAAGATACTTGTCTTTGAGAGAAGATTTAAGGTGATAAGACCATATAAATAACTGCAACTTGAATCTGTACTGAGGCTCAGTATTTGACACAGAGTTCATGTTCACTGCTGTAATAGCTAATAATGACTAATATAATAACCATAATATTGGCCATATTATATTACATTACCAAAGTGATATGACTTTAGTCTCATGAACAACATTAGCTAATTGTTATTTACTAACTAATCTTAAATGACTGTCCAGTACAGAAATGAAGCCCAAAAATCATGTTTTACAGTCCTGTGGTCTCAGCCTCAGATACTTATCAAATCACACAAAGCTCTTGTAGAAACAAACAAACAAATGAACAAAATATGTTCTCCTTCATTTCTGTCAAACAAAGTTGTATGACACGTTTCCAGCGGTTAGTATCATGGTTGCTAGGCAACCTGGGAAGCGCGACGGAGACTAGACCGTCCCATACAGACAAACTTGCTGTTTATTTTGCAAATCGAGCTCAACACTCCCCCTAGCGTCCTGGAGCACTTCCATTGTGTTTTGGAATTTGCACGTGTTTTGGAGTTTGCAAGCGTTTTGGAGTTTGTGCGTGCTTTGTCTCTAGGGGCCACTGTATATAACTGATACCTTTCTATTCAGCATTTCACACGCCCATTTTCACAAACTTACGACCTACACCCCAAAAGCTCCATACTGGAAACAACAAGTTACTTGCCATGCCATTGTTTCCAAGCCAGTAACAAGATTGTTAGCAGTGACGTGCTTGATCTGAATTGGGGTATTTTTAGTTTCAAGTTGTATTATTTAGATTTTAATGTCAGTGGTCTTTGTCTCAAACTGATGCTCTTCACCTGTTCAGTGTTGTAGTTTTTTTTTTTTTTGGGGGGGGGGGTGTTCAGTGTACTGCATTGCAGGCAGCAGCTAGTAACTGGACTGGAGACTGTAAAGTGTATACTTTAAACTGGCGTCTGCTTTTGCCAGCTTCACTTAGCCTCTTTCCTTCCTCCCAACCAGACTGCAGTGAGCTGTGATGTGATTACCATTTTCGAGTTATCAGACTGACCTCGTCTTGTATGTTGTAAATGCCCTCTAAAAGAGTCATCCAGCTAGCCGTAGGGCCTGGTTTCATAAAGTTATGTATGACTAACACACCAAGTCATTTTAGATGTTTTTTTTTTATTATTATTATTGCTTTTTGCTTTATTTCATGCCTTGGAAACTTCTTCAATGCTGACTCTAACCATAACCTCCTCATGTGCCATTTGAAGTACCAAAATGAAACCTGAAAAGATTAAGTTGCATTGACATGGCATCCAAAATAAGTTCGAAATGGCATGGAGCTTGAGGGTTCTGCGCAGTATCTTTGCTGTTCCCAGTACTGCGCTCTTCTGGACAGAGATCTCGGATATTGTTTCTGGGATCTGCTGGAGTCACTCGCCCAGTTTGGGCACACTTCCCTGAGCACTCCAATCTCTCTCAGCCCTTGGTATTTCTCAAGGATGAAAGAACAATTAGTATTGCTACATCTATCAGTACGGCCATCTTCCTCTGCTTGCCCACCGTGTTATGTCTGGCTGGTTAGCCATCACCAGTTTGCCCATCTGTGTCTGGAACCTTAGCTCGGCCTTTCTTGACCACCCTATGGGGCGAATCCTATTTTGACCTTGGGACTTCCAGGTTGCATTCAACACAGATGTTCCTGCATGCTATGCCAGCTACTTGGTTACGGCGTTCCATGTATGCCCTACCTGCTAACATTTTGCAGCCTGCTGTTTTGGGCTGGATTGTCTCACGGGCAACTTTGCTTAGGCTGCACCTGGGGTCTTTCCAGCCTCTGTCGATCTTATGCTTAGAGTTTTACATTTACATTTCCTTCACTGGCCATCTTTAGTCACTATGTTTCCTAAAAAGGATTCTACAAAAGCAACTAAACTTTTTAATTTTACTCCATATCAGCTTAATGATCAGTTATGTCTGCTGGCATGGTTAAATATAAACAGATTCTCTAATGTCCCTGCTCCAGATGGTACCTATAAATAACTGTTGCCATATTAGAGCCAAATTCCATTGATATTGTAGGGTGCCTTGGCATTCAGTAAGGAATAACTGCCACAGATCCTTCTTGGAGTTGTACCAGTTCAATCAGGGCTTTGAGAGAAAAAACATGAGAGAGGGGGAATTTTAGAGTTATCACTTGGTCAACAACATATCAATCACTCAAAGCAAAATGCTATATTCTCTTTTGTATTTGATGACCCCAATTTACCTCTGTCACCTCTTGTCCCTGCTGACTCAAACCAGGCTAAAAGAAAGCCATGTTTTTCTATTTTTTATTTTGTCCATCAGCACTATTCTATTGCTTGTGGGCGGAGGAGGAGGGGGCACTGTTTACGCCTCTTCCATCTTGATATTCTATCCAGCACAGCAGGTTTGGAAGCACTACAGTGAGCACATTAGCGTGTGGTGCTGAAGAAACCACATGGTATCTCGTCTTTGCTGACAGACACAGAGAGCAGAGGAATACATGTTGGCCTATTTTTTCTGGACACCTATCATCAAGAAGCTTTTTGTTAAATTATGAAAAATGTACAATACATTGCTCCATCTCTCAGTTGTAAAATTTTAACAGCACTCATTCCTTCTACAAAGACCAAAGCAACGAGGTGGGTTGGTCTGAAGATAGCATTTCTGTAGTTATGGCTGCCTGTTTTGACAAGCCAGCTGCGTTGTAGAAAATCAATTTTTTGTCAGGTTGTGTGTGTGCGTGTGTTTGTGTGTGTGTGTGTGTGTGTGTGTAGGGCTATGTTCCCTTTCCTTTTTTGTGTAAAAATGTAAGAGCCAATGGCTAAATAGGAAATAGCACTGCCCATTCTAGTAATACATGGTAACATACTAAACATAAGCAGAACAAAAAATAAATTATTTAATTTAAAAACTGCAGGAACCACTTAAATAAAAGACAAGCCATATAGCACTTGTAAAGGGAAAGGAGGTAGCCATCACGATGATTCAAGTGTACATACTAATAAATATATATGTGCTATACACAAGCCCAGTTTCAAAACTGTTACTATTTTTATGGAAGTGATTGAGCAAAAACTTCTGGGAAAGCTACACTCTTTTTTTTCCAGGATGTCTAAAGCCACCACATACTTCGTTTTTTCAAGGGATTTCAAATCTGCCAAGATCCGATAGTTCATGAAGTGACTCAGAACTAAATGCAACCCACACAATCAGAATACCAATTGTCTACTGTTTTCAAGGGCTTAAAAATCTATTGCAATTAATGAACAGAAACGTGTGGTGCCTTTTCCCAGCATGGCATGAAACATTAATCAGTTCATGTAAACTGAGTACTGCAAACTGACAATAACAAATCAATTTGCCATTTTAAATCAGCTCATCACTATCAGCCTGTTTGAGATAGCCTACAGTGCTTTCTCTGTGTTTTTACTAATGATCAAGATCTTGAAAATATGCATTTTTAGTGTCTTATTTCAATGTTCTTTTGTTGGAGGGTTTTTTTTTTCTTTGCTTGTTTGGGTTTTTGTTTTTTTGGAGGGGGGAGGGGCACAAAATAGATATTAGGTAAGTAGTATATTATGGTCATAGTTAGAAAAAAAAAATTCAAACAATTACACTTCAGTTACCAACAGGTGAGGTGTATCATTAGGTAAGGATTTGAAGTAGTAGCAGCATTTTTTGGTAGCTTGTATAGGTTAGGTGGTAATGGTGAATTTGCTATTGTAATTACATATTTCTTTACAGTTAAAAGTTCTAATGTATACAGCGTAATATAATGACTATTTGTTCTCTTTTCTCTGTGCTGTGGAGTTGTGTGTAAAGTTACAGCTGTGTGCAACAATTGTAACTTTAAAATAATATCTTTTAACTTCGCCAGTTATCAATCTTAAGAAAAAAAACTATTACAATAAAAAAACTATAAAGAAAATATAGAAGAACAGTTGTTCGTGGGAAAAGAAATAAAAGAAAACAATTCAAACAAAAGACCAATACATAAAGTTAGCTAGAACGAGCGGATTTAACAGATGCTGATTTTGCCTGCCAAAATCCCTGGTTGTATTTTGCAAACAAAGACTATATGCTTTGCTTGGTTAACCTTAGTATCAAATGTTGATAATCTGTGAAATGGATTCAAGGCTTATGGTTGTTCACACGAGCTCTGCGATGCACTGATATGGTTGTGTTTTAGTTGAGTGTGCTCTCATTGCTGCCTGTCTCTTTTCAGATAGTGTAAACATTTTCCAAATCTCTCCAAGTACAGCTTTTCAAAGAGGGTACTCTACCATGCTATAGAATCTTCTGGGCTTTAAATACATGTCACTAAAATGACTTAACTGAGGGGTGGTTTGGAGGGAGGGTGAAGGAGGGGGATGTCTGTGGCTGATGTGGTGCGCATTCATAAATACACCTAATGGCTTGTTTTATGAAAAGCAGCGATTCATCCTTCTTTTTTCTGTTGTTTTCTTGAGACTGATTGGTTTTGAAAGATTGAGACGATAATGCTGTGAGATACAAATAAGGAGGCTGCGAAAAATCTCATTTGAAAAAGCAAGGAGAAGCGTAGCCTTGTAAACAAAATTCTATTTCACATTGTTAAAAGGTAATTTGTCTCCATTGTGCCTGGCAGAGCCTTCATAAATAAAACAGGAGTGCACACTGCAGGTGAGCACTCCTCATCTTTAGTTTTTTCTCCACTTTTTGTTTTGTTTGCTCCAATGTCCACATTAAAATTAGAGATAAAGTAAAATAGATAAGAAGGAACAGAATAAATATAGGTAGCTCAAGCAGCTGTGCTATATGTTGACATTTTGCATGTGAGTAATTTGTGTTGTAATTTTTTCTGTTCAGTGAAATACTTTGTGACACTTTTAAAATAAAGGACAATGTTTCAAAGTCATTTGATGTAGGAAACAGCATTATAAGCAAATTAATGGCCAAAAGTAAAAACAATAAAAAAAAAACCCACTTAGACACTTTACTTAAACAGCCAAGATAAAAAAAGAAAAGGCAACCCAGAGCACTTTCCTACAACATCTACATTTAAGTACAAGAGTGTCATACTACAGCAAAAAATAGATTTATTAAATAACACCCCAAATGTTGATTCTATGCATTTGGACGTAGCGTTTTCAGTGGGGGAAACGTTTCATCACTCATCCAAGTGACTTCTTCAGCCTCGTCTGACTGCAAGTTTCTCCAATCTTATGAACAGTACATTTGCATAATGACTGAAACCAGCCCACTGAAGGAACAATGAACAATGGGCTGGCAGGTCATTTCCTTGACCATTAATATGCAAATTCTCATGACCATTGATCAACAACCACTGATCAAAGCCCACTGATCAATGGCCATGAGTATCATTGAAGGACCTGAGTAAATGTGGTTATCCCAGCTAGACATTTGTCAAAGCAGGGAAGGCACATAAAGAAAGCTCCAGCCGATCCTGTCACGGTTCTGGGTCAGTTTGACCCAGTATTTTGAGTTGTTATGTTTTGGTGTGTTTTTTTATTATGGATTGTTTTCTTATTCTCTTGTAGCGCTTGTATTGGTGGTGATGATGATGATTACTATTAGAGTTTCATGTTATTGTTATCCGTGTTTAAGGAATTGTGGTCTCATGTATTGTTTGAGATTGATGTGTTATATTCTTCCTCTCAGTCTGCATCTTTGTTTAGTGGTTTATTGTTTCCTGTTTTATTTTGAAGGATTGTGTCTTATGGTAGTGTGTCCAGCTTCGCTCCCCCGTCTCGTTAGCCCTAATCGCTCCCAGCTGTGTCTCCCTCCTGTGTATATTAACCCTGTGTTTTCCTGTGCTCAGTGTCGCGTCGTACCATCAGATTATGCCTGTGTGGTTCTGTTCTCAGTATTCAGTGTTCACTTCATGTTTTGTTTTTGTGCCAGCAATAAAGCTGAGGTTTTGAGTTGTATTCAGTGTCCGAGTCTCGTATTTGGATCCTCCTCTCCATCCACCTGCACACAGAGCCCTGACAGATCCAAGTGAGAAGGACAACCGCTGACTAAACGAAAACCCATAATGATCCCATATGTGTCAGGAGTATCGAAACAGTTGAGACACACTTATTCTAAACACTGTGTCTCTGTGGCTTTTCAAGCCCAAAACAAGCTACGCCAAAAATTGGTCCACCTTGAGCATCAGGTCCCCCGACACAGAGTAACATAGTGTACGCTGATTGCCAGGATTTATACATCAGGGAAACCAAATAACCTCTAGCGAAGCGGATGTCACAACACAGAAGAGCCACCTCGTCAGGCCAGGACTCTGCAGTCTATACATCCTGGACAGGGAGGAACACTGGTTTGAGCGCAGAGTCAAGGAGGCCATTTACGTGAAAAGGGAAAGACCATCTCTGAAACGAGGAGGGGGCCTAAGGGTACATTTGTCACCATCTTACAATGCTGTGATTGCAGCCATTCCCCAACTCACTGCGAATGGTACTCAAGGCCATTGATCAGTGGTTGTTAATCAATGGTTATAAGAATTTGCATATTAATGATCAAGGAAATGACCTCCCAGCCCATCGTTCCTTCAGTGGAGCTAGTTTCATTGTGTAAATGTACTGTTTATAAGATTGGGGAAACCTTCAGTCAGCTGAGACTGAAGAAGTCACTTTGATTAGTGACGAAACGTTTCTCCCACTGAAAACGGATCATCCAGATGAATAGAATCAACATTTGGGGAGCTACTTACCTGGATGATTGAGCATGCATCAAGACATTATTGATTAACACTTCTCAAATATAAAATAGCAATTTTCCCTTTGCAAAGTACTGTTGGTTGTGATGGTCTTGGACCAAACAAGGCCGTCACTTTCAGACTAAGAAAGGCCTAACTAACTAGGCCTTGACAAGACTGTAATTCATTTTGGATAAAAAAAAAATTGCGTTTGCCTGTCTGATAAAACTTATTTTGGGGGGAATTGAAACATAATATACCAACTACACCAAACCCTACCCTGAAAAAATATCTTGCGTCATAAAGTAAATCCTAACATCTTTTGTGCTCTACAAACAAGAGGAGATGTTACTTCAATAATGCCTGAATAGACCTGGTATAGCCAATAAATGGGTAAACTCTCCTCCACAACTGTTAACAAATGGCTTAATAATTTGAATTTAGCCAATGTTTAAAATAAATTGTTTTCTATTGCTGCACATATAATCTTCTGATTCATCTCTCTTTGTGAAGAGAACTAAATGTTTCTCATTTTTGAGTATGAGTATGAGTTTTAACTTGTTGTTTTACATGAGCATTTCTAGATGAAGTAAACGCCTAAAATTCCCCCAAAAAAGAAATTACATTTTACACATCTGACAGTCTGACAAGCATCTCAAACAAACAAAATACTTTGCAAACACTGATAGCACTTAATGGTAATCACCCACACACCTCAGAGACACTGGAAGAGACGAACAAAGCTGGTGAAAGGGAGCTGGACTTATGCCAGAAAACATACCTTCAAGGAGGAACATCTCACATAATAAGAGCTTGTGTTCTTCAGTTTCTTGAAAACAAAATCTGAATCTGTATTTTAGAGCAACATAAAAAATATACAGAAGCAGGAGGCATGTTCCACTTACATCCGAGCTGTTTAAAGAACGTTTTTTATATTCACATGGCCTTTTTTTTGCCAAACCACTAACCAAATGTTAAGTATCAATATTTCATTATTCAAATATTCATGTCATATATGATACATTTTTGTTTAAATTGGAAAGAAGGGATCTTGAAACTGCAAGATACTAAGAGTTCTCTAGCATATCGAGACTATCACTCCACACCGTTACATATTCCATATGTACGGGGTACGACCCCGATTGGTCGTGGCGTGTGGATATTTCTTTAAGACACTCCGGGACGCCCGGCTACACCCCACAGCTTACATATAAAACAGCTGTGCGGACGTGACACCGGTTGTAGTTTGATCTCCACTTGTGTTGTGTGTGTGTGTGCGTGTGTGAGTGCCCTGAGAGTGCTGTATGAATGTGCGTCCATCAGGAGCGTGCTTCAGCATCCTCCGTGGGCGCTGCCTCTCCCCTGGTAGCCCCGGTATTCCCCCTGTATGCCCTGGTGTTCCCCGGTATTCCCCTGGTATCCCTTAGCTTTGTTCCCCCTTGCTGGCCCTTGCTTCCCCTTGGTTGGTCCCCCTTCCCCGGCATATCGCCTCGAAAAAAACAGGCTTATGCGCTGGTCGGACCACGCTGTGCGGCTGCCGACTAGCGAGTAGCTCGGCTACAGTGAGGAAACACAGCAGGGACACGGCTTCAGCGTTCAAGCATACGCTGTCGCCTTGGCACTGTGCAGCTCGGCTGCTATGTGCGTTAACACAGAGGGGATACGGCTTCAGCGTTCCAAGCGTTCGCTGTTGGCCTGCTTAACACTGTGGGGAATAAACAGTGGGGAATTATGCTACGGTTCGTGCCAGCTAATCGTTAGCCGGCCTGCGAGTAGCATTTCAGCCGGTTAGCCTGTCTGGCGTGTCGCCTGCAGCTCGCGGGTTAACGCGGCCAGCAGGGCTCCGCTCGTAGCTCGGCTACATTGGGGAAATGTGTCAGAGTTCCAAGCATATGCTTTTACCTGTCAGCACTGTTACGCAGGGGCTAATAAACAGTGAAAGGGGAATTCAGGTTCTGGCTAGCGCCGGCTACCTGTTAGCACTTCCTGGTTAGCGTGTGGCCCCGGCCCCTCGCTTGGTAGAAGTATGGCAGCCCACATGTCCCAAACATGTCTGTGTATGACATTTTTGCCTTTTTACGATAGGCACGAGCAGTGTGGCTGTGCCTGGGTGAAAAAGGGCAAATATATAACTAACATGAAAGCAGCCTTGAAATTGCTGTGCTGGCTGAAGTAGCTGATGCTTGCATGCACTGCTTGTTGCCAGCACGAACTAGGCAGACTGTGCTTGGTTTTTGAAAGCATTAAATGGCCCGCCCCTCCCCTTCTCCTGCCTCCAAAAATGAGAGAGCAGGCTCCTATGGGGAACATGGCTGCCCCTGCTGTGACTCCAGTTAGGCAGGCCATGGGCTGGGTCCTCCCCCACACCTGTTGCTGATTTACTGCTGGCCCCTCCCACAGCGTCCCTCCCATGGCTCCGCCTCTGTGAGGCCTGGGCTTGTGGAGGTTGACTGTCGGGTGGCGGATGTCGAAGAAGCTTCCATCCTCTCCTCTGGTGTTGCCAACCTGTCCCTGGTCTGCCCCCTGCTGGTCCCTGGGTACAGTGTTCGGCGAGATGGGTCTCCTCAGCTCTTGATTGGAGCATGCCGGGTGGACCTCAAGGTTGTTGCTATCACGCAGCCTCGGCTAAGGTGCTGCTGCTGCCTGGTTGGCCTGGTTGCAGGCCGTGTGTGCCCTGCCTCCTGGCGTTTATGTTCCCCTGCCCGTAGTTGGATGATGCCGTGCATGGCGGGAGTAGTTGCCTTTGCCCCCCCCAGTCCCTGGTTGCCCCTTCAGGCCCTCCCTGGGCAGGGCGGCGTACCCTACAGGGGTGTGAGGGTTACTTATGCTCTGCTGGTGGCCATTTTGTCGCTCCCTCTATGGGATGGAGCTTAACATGACAGCTGCAGACGGGCTGGGCAAGGGGGTCCGCCCCAAACCTGTGCCTCTCAGGCTATATGAGGATGATGGCTGCAGCGTTCCCTCCTATGGCCTGGGCCGGTGGAGGTTGGTTATCATGAGGTGGATGTTGAAGAAGCTTCTGTCCCCTCCGGCTGCCACTGGAGTTGGGTCCGGACGGGTGTACCCATGTTTGGCTTCCCTGGTACTGGGGCCCTCCCACATCATTCCCCCCTATGGCCCCGCCTCTGTTAGGCCTGGGCTGGTGGGGGTTGATTATCGTAAGGTGGATGTTGAAGAAGCTTCCATCCCCTCTGGCTACCACTGGAGCGGGGCCCAGACAGGTGGACCCATGTCGCCTGATTCTGGGCCCTCCCACAGCGTTCCCTCCCATGGGCCCGCCTTCTTGAGGCCTGGGCTGGTGGAGGTTTGATTGCCAGGAGGTTGATGCTTATGTTGCTTGGCGCCGGTCAGCCGACCAGGGTTGCCTGATGGAACTGTCTGTCTACTCGCTATGAAGAAGCTGAGGGGCCTATGCGGGCATGCAGGCAGGGAGGACTCTGCGCCTAGGCTCAGCTGTCCTCCAGCCGCTCTCCTTCCTCGTGACATCCTTTGAGTTGGGCCTAGTGGCCAGCACTGCTGCAGGCTGTGTTCCCCTGGCCTGTTGCCCATGCTTCGCCGGCTTCATACGCCAGTCGGCCCTTGCGGTTGACAGTTCTCCGGCCTGCAGCACTGGCTCACTGTCTGGCCCAAATGCTGCGGGTCCACGTGGCCGGAGGGGCCCGCTCAGTGAGCTGCCACTCCCGGCGAGTCACGTCCCTGGCTGCACTGCAGCTCCGGGCTGTCTCCCCCTGGCGTGTTGCCCGCATTCGCCTGCTTACGCGCTAGTTGGGCCTCGCTTCAGCGAGTGAGCATTCTCCAGCCTTTTTTAGCTGGGTTCTCTCTGGCATATCAGCTGCAGCAGCTCCTGGCTGTGTTCCCCTGGCATATTGCCCGCGCTTTGAGCCACCAGCACCTCCCCTATCATGGATGGTGCAGGTCAGCTGCTCTACTCCTGGGACAGGCCCTGGGCCTCGTCCTACCTCGGCCAAACCACTGAGTGGCCGAGATGCTTCGACAGGCTCTTTCTCCCTGGCACTGTGTCACTGCCTAGTGCCAGGCAGGGCTCTGTTGTGGCTTCACTTCTCCAGCTGGCGGCTCCGCCTTCCCTTCTGGGGTCATCTGCATATCGTGGGCTTCTGTCACAGCGATAGCCAGCTGCTGTGCTCGAGTGGCTTGGTAGGCTGTGTTGCCCTGGCGTTTTGCTCGCGTTCGCCGGCTTACACGCCAGTCGCACCTCGCTGCGGCGAGTGGCATTCTCCAGCCTAGTGTAGCCATTTCTGTCTGGCGTGTTGCCCACAGTGTGCGGTTCACGCGGCCAGCAGGGCTCCTGTCGTTGCTCGAGTGGGGTGGCTTCTCGGCTCTGACCGCAGCTTAAGCGGCCGCTGCTGCTGCTTCTGCTGCTGCCCGCTGCCCGCCTTTGTTTCACGGACTTAGATGGCCAGCACGGGGACGCCCAGTAGCTGGGACTTTGTGTCTGACCTCGAGTGTCTCATTGCAAGTTCACTCTTGAGGCTCCTCTGTCTACAGACAAGCACGTGGTGACGGTGCTGGGGGTGGACCTTCGGATCATCGGTTTGCTCAGCCCTCCACTTACGCAGGCTAGGCCTCTCCACCGTCAGGCCGCTCGGAGACGCTTTCCGATCAAACTATAACCGGTGTCATGTCCGCACAGCTGTTTTATACGTAAACTGTGGGGTGTAGCCGGGCGTGCCAGAGTGTCTTAAAGAAATATCCACACGCCACGACCAAGGGGGGTTGTACCCCGTACATATGGAGTATGTAACGGTGTGGAGAGATAGTTTCTCACTAAGAGAACCAAGGTTACACCATAACCGTACGTTAATGACCAGTTTTGCCCAATTGGAAAAATTCCAATGGATTCTACATAAGCCATACATTTAAATATGTACTGTAAGTACCTAAGTACCAAGTACTTAGGCAGATATAGAACGCCAGGAGCAAAACCCAACTACTCCTTTTCAACAAAAATGTACACATCTTGACACAGAGCACAGACACGTGTAGAAAGACCAAGAACAAAAAACACCACTCAAATCCTTCAACGACATCCATACTTTATGTCAGTCTCCCCCAGGGCAGCTGTGGCTACAACTGTAGCTTGCCTCCACCAGTGTGTGAATGTGAGAGTGAATGAATAATGGAATTGTAAAGCGCTTTGGGTGCCTTGAAAAGTGCTATATAAATCCAATCCATTATTATTATAAACAGTATTGCAATATTTAGGAGATATGCCCAATCATTGCAAATCTAGAATAGCAACACCCAGCAGCAACAAATTGATCTGCAGGTACCAGTTGGTTGTTCTGTTGTTCCGTCTTACTCACATATATTTGAAAAAAAAAAATGCATGTAGTTGTGACAACCAGCTTACTTGTATGCAGCACCATAACATTACTGGTCAAATTACCAGTAAAATCTCGGACAAATGGCGCAACAAAAATAAAGAGAAAATTCTTCTAACCTTAAGTTCAGTTGAAAATATAAAACAGCTACTAAAAGACTGGTTAATTTAAATTAAAATGCTTTTAATTACAGTGTTTACGTGCTTTTAGTTGTTTATCTGTTGGAATATTTTAGCTTTTGCTCTACTATTTTAGATATATCATTGGTTGTAAAATGTTAAAGATTAATGTCAAAAATTATTCCTATTACCTTATATAATAAGAAGTGGTAAATTAGCTGTTGTCAGTACACAAGTTAGCATCATATAGAGTTAATTATAATGAATAGTTCTGTATTTCCATATAATGCCGAACATGAATATGATATTTACAGTACAGTCCATTCCAGTGCATTAACAAAGGAACATCCAGCCTTAAAATTACCATGAAAAAGTACTGAACAGTACTTTTTCATGGTAATTGTAAGGCTCTCTGATATAAGATGAAGATTCTGAACTTACATGCTTCACAAATATAGCATGCACTTTATGAGCATTATTATTGGACTGCATTACATACTTGAAGCAGAGTGCATTAGTGTAGTTGCTCCATGGTTTTAGTGTTTGGTATCAGTGGAGTGATGGCATTTTTAAAAGCGGGAGGTCAGTTTCAGCTCAGTTTACTGTAGTGATTGTAATTTGTCAGTCATTTAATAATGTACAAACAGATACTAAGAAGAAAGCTTGCTAGTGTTTGAAGACTGTCACATCAGATAAACATGGCATATAGCAACATCCAATCATTTGTAAAACAAATCGTCCTAGCAAGATTAGCACTATCATTGCTCATATAAGTGATGAAGAGTGATGAAAAGCAACACATTTTGCTGTTACCTTTGTGACGGAGGTTTGTGTCTGGGTTTGAACTGGTAGAAACAAGATAAGAAACAGGTAACAGAACTCTTGTTACTGTTGGCTCCTGCCCTAATCAGTTGTGTTGCAGTTAGACAGCTGTATCTAGCAGAATCTTTCTATTAAAAATGTAGTACCATCTTAAAGAATCATGGTTCTGTTCGTAGTCACTTTTCTATTCACTGTAAACACAACAAAGGAAGAGAGGTCAGCAGTGAAGTGCTTCCAGCTACTCTGTTATTAGTCTTTAGAAAGGCTTCCAAGAGAGGCTGGCATTCAACCATGAGCTCCCGACCATTATTTCAATCCATTACTCTAAATCATTTGGTGATCCTTTATGCAACATTATTTCTGTTACATTAAGGCACAATGTGAAATACTGAAGTTCTCAAAGACAGTTTAGACCAAAGTATCAAATACAGACTTAAACATGCGTCAGGTTTGCTTCATTTCTTGGCAACATATGGCTAAATAATTGCATGCATACATACAACTTAAAAAAAAAAAAAAAGACATCCATCCAACATATATATATATTTTTTTTGCCTTGTAATGAGTTGTTGAGAGAGGTACGAAAGAGATAATTTATACACTTGTCAGGTTACTTCTATCAAATTATCCACCATTTCACAAATATGCAAATATATCTATCAGGACACAGTTTTTACTTATTTCCCTTTTAAATAGAAAATTACAGTTTGGACCAAGGGATCTTGAGATCATTTAAATTGTTAATCTTGTGAAACTTTGGTTGGGTCAGCTAGGTTTGGGAGCCAGTGAGCTAATTAGTTTCACTTGAACTAACTGCAAAAGTGGAAAATACTTACTGATGACTCATGAATATTAACTATCTGATAAGATATCATTTATTAGTAAAATTCAGTCTTTGTGCTTAATCTTTTGTATTAGCAACAGCTGAAAGCCAATGTACTGCAGCAGAATTAACCCAACATATTTTTGGTGGAGGGACAAATTAGAGCCCCAGAAAGAAACATGCCTAGGTTTTGAACCCGGGACCCTCTTACTGTGAAGTAACGGTTCTTAGCATTATGAGCGACTGCGCTGATTTTTTTTCAGTGTTCATATACCTGTGGGTGTCTGCCATGGACCAAGCATGATTATTTCTCTCCATTGAAATCTCTAGGCATTCTTATAACACTCAAATTTTTCATGAGAGTCTAAAGATGCTATAGATTTCCACCCCCAGCACTCATAAGAATTCACATAAAAGATATAGGGAGGCATTGCACTACTTCTTTATAGTGGGAGAGCTGAAGAAATGGGCAAATGTGGTTATCTCCCCATAAGATTCAATCAGAAACACCAGAGCCTGCACAGCTCATCTCACCTTCGTTTTACTCATGTGGAGTCCGTTAGAGATATTAGTCCTCTTGGCATACATTCAGAAAAGGCAGCAATCCCTGTGAAGAGGATATTATAATCAGATTGGCCAAAACGTGCAGAAACATCGTGGCTGCCCATTAAATCCAAACCAGATAAATTTTGCTCCATTCTATCGTACACGTTTATGAGAAAATCTTCCTCTGTTACTACATATATTGCCTTTTCATATGATATAGTTGTAGCTGGGTTGCAGTTGCATCCTGTACAAACACAATAACAGGATTTTGTGATCATTTATCTCATCACTGATTAGATTCTCTTGTCTCAAAGCAAGACAAAAATAGATAGATAAATAAATAAATACATTTTTTCATAAAAGCTCATCTATGTCGGAACCCAGATTGTCAAAGATATGAATGTTAATAATGTAGCATTCCCCACTGCTCTTGTCACTGTTAATATTCATGGTTACAAATGCAGCCTTCAAAAGGACATTATGTTTTATTAGATATTTGGATATGTTTGTGCTTAAAATACTTTGGGATCATAAAAACAACAATATTAATTACAAAGTGCTTCACACATGCTGTAAATATCACTTCACATTTATTTTAAATACTCCATGTAAATAGTGGACTTGCATTATTATATGTTTTTCATTTGCATTTTAACAGATGCTTTATGTTAAAATAAAAGGTATTTGCCCTGGAATAAAATAAAATTACCAAACAATACAGTTATGCACCACTGTACTACAATTAAAATAAAATTACACAACAGTATTGTTATTATTTTGGTCTCATTGTGTCATTCTATTTGAAAAATAAATTTATATATAACGTGATAAAATTTCCATTCAATATAATTTAATATATGTTTAATGTTCTAATATGAAATGAAATGGTAGTAGCTTTATTTAAATGATAGACAGTGTGGTTGAATAACACGAATTATAGAATGATGGAATTTAGTTTTATAATCACGTCTCTTAAATAGAAAACGGCCGCTCCTTTAGAACCAAAACTAACAAACAAACAAACAAAAAAAGAACATTTAGCAATTAAACTAAAACCTAAACTAAGAATCATATTGAATCCTTCTGTTGCTGCAAACACCTCGAACAATTTGGCCACAGGAAATCTGTGTGACAATCCAGGCAAAAAGGATCAGGTTAACAGTGAAACTACTACCCAGGAAAAGGGATGGTACCTGCAGCCTACTCAGGTTACACAGGTGGTCCAGCTCCTCCAGGATGGCACATCTGTGCATAAAATTGCAGTTACACTATGGAGGAACTCACTGAACCTGAAACTGAAGTTGCATTTGGCACTAGCTCAACAAAATTGGACAACAGAAGAACAGGAAAATGTTCTGTGGTTTGATGAATCTCAGCTGTACAGCAGCATGTAACATGTAATTTTGTAGGGGATATTTTCCTTACACACTTTTAACCAACTGAGCATCGTTTAAGCACCACAGCCTTCCTTTGCTGATGACATCCATCCATCCTTTATTACCACAGTGTACTAATGGTCTAATGGCTGCTTCCAACATGATAATGCATCATGTTATAAACCTGCACTTATGAACTTAAACACCATTATGAAACATCAAAATTGGCCACGCCGCCAAAGACCTCACTTTTAACAAAAACTCAAATCTACCATTACAAAGGTCTTTAGATTTGAATGCTGTCAACCTGGCTTTGTGACTCTGTAGGAGTTTTTAAAGTATAATGCCCAAAGAGAATGGAAAATGCTTTTCCCTTTTTTTCCCCATTGTTTTTTTTTTTTCAGCTCTGCAATATTGTTTGACACTTCACTAAGACAGTCTGTGGCCACAAAGTCTCCTTCAAGTGCAAATACTTCATTCCTCTGTCGTCTGATTTTCCATTGAGCAGTCAAACAATATTGCAAAGCTTTTAGAATTCAGTACATTGAACTGGTTGACACAAGACCGCCCACTGCAGCACAAACAGCTCTCCAGCCAAGAGCGCAGAAGTCATTAGAAATGCTGTGTATTATTCATGCACACACTCCCAGCATCTGCCCAAATACACATTTTCTGGGGAGTGTGTGGAAAACCCGTCTTGCGACATAGATACTTGACACAGAGCCTGATTTTAGTTAGCATTGAGACTTTATTTAACATTCACACTGAGGCTCACAGCATCATCTAGGAACACTTACTGTAGGATTAAATTATCATTCAGGGCTCTCTATGCACATTCACTTAACAGGATTTACATTGATAAAACAGCAGTGAGGGTGATAGATGACAAAACAAATTCCAAACAAACTCAAACCAACTTTAAGTAAATGTAATCCATTACTGTAAATTTTGTTCAAAGATCCTATTAACTCAGAAAGATTCACATGTACCTCCAGATAAAATAAAAAAAAAACGTAAAAAAAAAAAGGGAGACTGAAACTAGCAATCGAGCAATCACAGGCATAACAATAAAGCATATTATAGTTATAGTTGTGTAATGTAAATGTCAAGGTGATTAAATTTTTTAACCTATTTAAGGTTCCAAACTTGATCCACGTCCATATTGAAAATTTAAAAATTGTTAACAACTAAATTTAAAATTGATGACTTCTTCATTCCCAGACTACACACTTGGGGTTTTTTCATATAACTTTATTTATGAACAAAACAGGACGGCAACATAAAAAAAAAACGTATCTGGAACAAGAATATAAACTACTTTAAACACCGACAGGAAAACAATCATTGACACAAGGGAATATAGGAGTGAGTGTGGTGTGTATAATGTGTAAGGAACGTCCACGTAAGAGTTTTAACTCAGTGATTAAGCAAATCATAACAACAGACTAAACACTGTCAAGTGCTGGTCACCCATCCAAAGGAAAAGAAATGAATAACCTGACTACTATAGAAACAAAAATTATAAAAGTCTAGCTTTAAAGGTTCTGTCTAACTAAAAGGACAAAGTTATCATTTTGAGAGCTCAGAATAAAAGTCAGACTATAGTTGTGAACGTAATTTCAAGAAGCAAACAAAAAAGATGTTTGCAGTTGGAAAAGAGTAGTGGGGGCATAAGAATGGAAACAGCAGGAACTGAAAAATAAATAAATAACAGTTCTAACTTCAATGTGCTGATAGTCTAATAATATCCTTTGTCACTGGAAACCTGCAGCATCTTTTTTGGGTGTTATCAGCAATGCCACGTGTCTTCACTGCAGTACTCGTCTGTTGTGGTCTTGTTGGAATTGCAGTTCTTTGCTATAACAGGTACAGACATCTCTTTGCATTTCTACTAAGAATGTATTCAAGTTGTAAGTTGTAGTTATGCAAATAGTTTTTATATAGTATCTATGTTATACATATCAAAAATGCCACTACAAAAAAAGTTAAATAGCTAATGCAACTACATAATGACTATATTACTAATATGTAATATTTATTTAATATTAGATACATTTTGTTAAAGCTCATTTATTACAACATTGTCAAGTCAGGCAGCTGTCAGTAGAGAAACAAAGAAGGTCTCATTCTCTAAGGTGATAAGTCACAAGCAGCGGACTGTTTACCCTGGCTTTGGAAGGATCATCCGGGTGAGTGGAGAGGATCTGGAAGCTGAAGGAAAAGAACTCTTTCTGTCAAGCATGTCTTGAAACATACACAAAGAGCACTGAGTGCGAAGTTTCAAAGAAGAAAGGGTGGTCCCACGATGTGATACAAACTGGATAATACGCAATGAGTGGTGTCATTTTTTTTAAGTATGTGACAGTTATGTAAATGGCAAACCAGCTTTGCAGCTTTGTCTTTATGTAATATGGCACCTTGCAAGTACACAGTCTAGTTCTTCAATCAAGAACATCTGTCAAAGTCATCTAGAACAAAGAAAGTTTGATGCTCCAACTGACAGACCTGAGTGCAGAAAAAAAGGGGAAAAAAGCTGTTGCTGCACAGTGTCTGTCAGGTGTTGAAAGTCTCTGATGTCCCACTGATAGGGGACATGGTAGAGTGGTTTCAGGATTTTCCAGTTTCATTTGTTATTTTAAATAGAACAATGTGTACTTTAGGTTGTGGCTATCTTATGATTGACAAGTCACTGATGTGTGATGGACATTGTAGCAAACAAACATGGGTAAATTTTACTCTGCAGTGGTTGACTGTAGAAGAGGCAAGCCCAGAGGAGTTTACACAGTCTGGGATTACTGCTTCACCTCGTGTACCTGCACAGAGGCATACAGTAGTACATGCAGAATTAATGGGCAAAAGAAGAAATAATAAAAAACTTTGTCTGTAGAGCAACACCAAGACTGAGATTCTTTATGTAAACTCATGCATAATTATTTATTTATTTTACATTTATTGCATTTGATGTTTAAAATAAATGTTTTATTTTTATCTTGGAATTAGTTGGTAGGAACTGTACTATTAAGATCAAGAAGAAATACATGCCATATGTGAAAGACATGAGTCTGACATTTGCATTTTCTCTTTAATATTAACAGAAGACTACCTTGTGTGCTTTACTTTCACTGAATGTTAAGTATGTTGTTGTATGCAACAACTGTCTATTTCACATCCCAGTAGTTTAGCTTTGCTTATAAAGTGATACCCTCAGGCTACATGTCCCACTTATTTTTGTAGAGAAGCTGTTGTTGACTTGGCTTTTTCATACACCATGTCGCCAGTGACACCTTCTTGGGCAATCAAGGCTTTTGGAAACATTTTGTCACAAAAGGGGGAAAAAAAGAAAGAGAAAGAAAAGAATAAAAGACAACACAAATTTAAAAAAAAATGAGGACAACAAGAGATTTGCAAGCTGAGTTCAAATGCAATCAGCAAGGAAGAACTTGCTAGTATTTCAGACATGACATGCAGTTGTATTCTCTAAGTAGGCATGGGGCACAAAGTAAACCCCCTTTGTACTTTTTTTGTGTGCGTCCACTGGCTTTTGTACCTGTGTGTCACACAAATGTTGCACATTAGATTAGATCTTACCAGACATCAATCACAGGGGTGTAACTGAAAGCGGCAACAGTATTCTCCTCAGGATTAAGCTGCTTTTAAATTGGCTGCAGCGAACAAGATGAGCTGTGGACCAGAAACGTAAAGTAAGCCAGAGGATGAGGGAAACAAAGGGAGGAGGAGAAAGCAGTGGATAATGAGCTTTGTGAGAGGAAGGGGGAAAAAAAATGTGATGCTGTGTTCAGCTTTAAGAATTATGGGCCTGGCTGTCTGAAATGAGAAGAACTTGAGGAAATTATTCACTGAGTGGTAATTAAATTCACTATGAAACTTTAAATCAGCTAAATAAATTGGTTTTCTCAATTAGCTTTCCTTGATTCTTCCTTAGAGCAGCTTCCAGGTTCTAGTTATGTGTTTATTTTACCCAATATTTGCAAGATGAAATGCGTTAGGACACTTTTATAAACTATTTTCTCAACTCATTGATTCTTTCTTGGAACACTGATTTGCCTAACAAATAATTTAATCAAATAATAGATAATGTCACTTTTCATTTTAATATATGTTCTAACCTAGGTGTTATTATTTTAATCCACACAATGTATAAAGGTGTTGACACCCCTTGTATATTGTTGCTATATTTATTTCTATATATTTTCCTTAAAACATATCAAACTCTTTACATTTAAACTAAAATGAAACAGCATTGCCAGAATTTGTCTACCCTAAAAGATGTAAATATTAAGTGGACAATAATCAAAATTGGCCATTCATTTTCACATATGTCCAATTATGAAAACAATCACAGCAGCACAAAAATCGCACGGATACTCATAGCCACTTGCTAATATGAGTGGACGTTATTGGAGACAGCATTTGCCAAAGTAAACTGTGAGAAGAAAACCACCAAATGCCTAAATCACATTTACCCAGCTGAACATGGATATTTTAAAACGCTAACAGCGGCAAAGCTAAAGCTATCCAGAGCTCAGAGCCAGCAACAAGCTAGCAGCCTCAGTATGAGCAACCAGCCAAAGCAGTTAAGAGAAATTATAAGAAATCAAGAAGAAATAAAAAAGAAAATCGATGTTCGATTATCTGGTGAATTTATAAACATACTTTAAAATGATATAAGTGACCGAAATTTGATTTATTATATTAATCTATTACACCTGATTTTCTTTGGTAACAAAAATATGTCAATTAAAGGTGTTTGTTCAGCAATTCATTTTCAGTGAATTATTTGAAGCTCTTTCCACTTAATTTTCAGTTGTTTAAGTGAGAGAAGTTTGCAAAAACTGTACATTTGAATCACGTCTTTTATTATGAAAATTTGAAAATGCAAAAAGCTGCATCGGCAGGTCCCAGTTAGAAAAAAACCCTGAAATTTGAATCATCAAGAACATTGCAATCACTGCCTCAATGTCTGTTTCAAATATGAATTTTAAACTATCTTCAGTTTTCTTACAAATGTTGTCTCTTATACTTATTATTGATTAGAAGTGTAATGTGTCTTGTGTTTCACCCCCTAAAGAGTCAAATGAATGTGCCACAAGAAGCATTTTTGGTAACCTTTGAGTATTTCTTACCAAAACAATGTATGCACATCTTTATTTTTGCATTCAGCAAACCTGAGAGCATTTTCCTCACCTCAAATTACTTTTAGTTTTTTAAGTATTTACAATTGTCCATTGTTTATCTCCTGTCTTCTCCAGAGTTCTTAAGGTCTTTGAATACTAGCTGCCTGAGGTGGTGCTTCATATTTTCTGAGAGTTTCTCTTCTTTTTATGCGAGATCCTAACCATTACAGAGTAGAAGCTCTCACATGAAACCTAATGAAGACTCTAGAGAGGTTTTCCTCGGTCACATCATACTCTGGGTGAGCTCCTCTGTGCAGTTCGCCATCATATACCTAGTGTGCAGTTCCCTGTATCATCTTGAAGAACAATATGAAGAAGTTGTTTTCCATGCTTTTTACTCTACACTGCCAGGCTTGCATACAGAAAAGACTGAGATGGTGGATGCGGATGAAACAGACACTATTTTGTTGCATTGCATGACTGTGTTTTTTTCTGTATATTTTTTAGAGTTTGCCATAATGATTACTTTGTTACTGTTAGATGTACAAAATATCAGCAACTGGCACTTTCAGAAAATCTGTGGTGATGAAACCACTATCCCAGGATTTCACCAAATGCTAAAAACAGAACTGATGTAATGTGAACAAGCTTAAGAGGAGTGTAATGAACTTTCACAGGAAACAAGCCCATTCACTGGTAATCTAATACTTTTATGGAATGGACATTTGGATTGCTGGGACATAAAAATACAGTGCATCTGGAAAGTATTCAAGCAAGCTTGGAACTATTTTGGGGCAATTTCCCCCATTCTTTTTTGTAGAACCTCTTGACTTTCATTAGGTTGGATAGGGCACAAAGATCCCCCGAGCAGAGTCGTTTTCAGATCTCTCCAGAGATATTCAGTCCACTCAGGAACATCACAGATTGGTCTTAAAACTACTCCTTTCACCCCAGTCTGAGATCTAGAAAGGTCTGGAGTAAGTTATCATCAAGTATGTCTTTGCACATTGCTGCATTCATCTTTCCCTCGACTCTGACTAGTATCCTAGTGCTGCTGCTGCCAAAAAAGATCCCCCGAGCATGATGCTGCCACCACCATGCTTCACTGTATAGGTGGTACTGGCCAGGTAATGAGCAGTGCCTTTTCTCCAGACATGACACTTTGCATTCAGGGCAAAGAGTTCAATCTTTCATTAGACCAGAGAATTTTGTTTTTAACGGTCCTTCAGGTGCATTTTGGCAAACTCCAGATGGGCTGTCATGGGCTTCTTAATGAGGAGTGGCTTCAGTCTGGCCACTCTACTAAACAGGCCTGATTGGTGGAGTGCTTCAGAAATGGTTGTCTTTCTGGAACGTTCTGCTCTCTCCACAGGGCAATGCTGGAGCTCTGTCAGAATGAGCTTGGTCACCTCCCTCACTCTATTCACATAGATTAGCTGGGCACCCAACTCTAGGAAGAGTCCTGGTGGTTCCAAACGTCTTACGGTGTGTTCACACCGTTACATTTAAAAATGATGGAAGCCACTGTGGTCATTGGGACCTGCAGTGTTGCAAACGTTTTTCTGTACCTTTCTGTAGATATTTGCCTCTATACAATCCTGTCTTGGAAGTCTGCAATTCCTTGGAACTTTTGGCTTGGATTGCTCTCTAACATGACCTGTAACTATGGGGCCTTATGTAGACTCATATGAACATCTGACAGATGATCAGTGATCAATATGATGCACTTGAGCCCAGTTTTGGGTATCATGACAAAGGTAGTGAATACTTATGTACATGTTTTTATTTTTAAGAAATTTGCAAGATTTCCAAACATTTTTTTGTCATTCTGGCATATTGTGTGAAGAGTTCTGAAGTGATCCATTTTAGGATAAGGCTGTAACAGAAGCACTGTACCTGTTTATTTATCTTAAGAACCTGCCTTAGTCAAAATATGTATAAGAATGGGCAAAGTGGCCATTATCTGCCAAGGAGACGGTGCCATAGACAGTTAAAAATCATTTTGTATCACTGTGCTGGCATTAGTTCTTAATTTGTGTTTGTGCAGCAGTTTGCTGGGAAGGAGAAATAATCACAGAGAGGAATAAAAAGCAAGAGACTGAATAAACTAATTATGAATGTCAGCGCTGTCCTTGTGTGCCCCTTGGACACAGTGGAAACACTGGGGAGAAGAGCGTCATTGCTAAGCAGTCATCTCTCTTTAATAACACTGACTACCCTATCTATGATGCAGTGGGTGTTCCGAAAAGCCCCTTCAGTGACAGGCTCATGAAACCATAATCTACAAATCTATGTTCTGTGCCTTTGTTGGTGCATTGATATGCATTTTGGAATAGCATGAGACTATAGTAATTTAATTCCCCCTCATCGTGTAGTGATATAAAGGTGAACAGGCAGAGAGAAATGCATCACTACACTCTCACATTATTGATGTAGTGTGTCTGTAAGTGCACAAGAACACACTTTTGACTACCTTAAACTGAAACCAATGAAGTAATCACTGACTAAACATATTTTATGTGTATATGCACGTGCATTGTATTATTGCCTACACATTTTTCCTGTTATTTCCACAACTGTCATAATAATAGGTACGCCTCTGTAATCCTGCTTTTATTTTACTTGAACATTAACTGCTGGGAGTTTGGGAGTCAAGATATGCTGTTGCAAAGCAATAAAGTAAGTCATCTGTCTTAAAGGGTACAATAGCTAGATATAGTATTTATTAAGTTTGAGATTCTGATTCAACCAAAGTGATTTTGCTTGACTGAAATATCATTAAAAAACATTAAAGGAAGACTGATTACCCTCCAGCAAATGCGTGAATAAGGATCACCGAGCATTGTCTTTGAGATGTAGCAGCATGTGCAGTGTTTTCATTCCTTTCTTTTCATAATTATTTTAAAGGAACCGCCAACTTCAAAGGCGTCGTTGTCAGAAGATGCCTCTCCCTACTGTTGTGTTTCCAGTCCCATACCCAAACATTTCTTCAACACAAATGGAATTAAATTAATTGCAAAGGAGACTGGCAGCAGGGAGGAAGTGACTCAGGTAAGAAAAGTCTCGCATTAATATGGAACAGATCATTTACATACGAGGACTGACTTGCACAGAGAGAAGTTATCCTGAAGTTCAGTAACTTTACACTATAATTTATACATGTTCTTGTATGCATGCACATTTCCCTGGATATATATATATACTTCTTTGTCTTCTTTGTCGCATTAAAACTATCATGTTGATGTAATCTGATTACTTTTTTACTATTGCAAAATAGTAATTAGATTACTGTTACTTTCCCGTAAGCAGGCTGCATTACTGCATTACTAAACCATTATTTGGTTTGTGAGGGTGTCTCGTGACAATGACGTAAGCGTGTGCAACAGCAACAGACGCATGTAGATCAACAATGGATAATATGGAGTGCTGGGACGGGAATGTGAAATTCACAGAGAAACCCCTGGATCCCCCCACTGACATGAACGCTTTGGCACCAGGCAAACCTCCGACGGCTCCACTTCTGCTAAACAGGTGAAAACAGATTTAAGAGTGACAGGACTTAGTGCAGCTAAATCTTTGATTTTAGTTATTTTTTTGCTGTGTTTTACTTTCATCTATTTGAAAGAGTGAGTCTAAACACAAAAAATAATTATAGTTTATATTCTGGAATATTCAGAAAATAGGTTTAAATGTTAAACAAATTACTTCAAGTCAAAGTCTGTTGCATATAATTTCATTTTTGCTTGATGCAATGTGCATAAAATTAAAAGATTGAAATTAATAAAACAAGTTTTAAAAAGAGATTCAGTTTTATATGATGGATGATGCAGAAAAAATAGAATTTGTCATGGTCCTGGGCCATGTTGGCCCAGTGTTCTTAGTTTTCTTGTATGTTTGTATTTTGTTCCTTATTTAGGCCATGTTTTCTGAGTTGCCCTGTTGTGTTGTTCCCTAAGTGTTTTCCCTTCATGGCTTTTACCCCCTGTGTGCCCCTCTGTGTATCTGTGAGCCCTCGTCTCTCCTTATGTTTTGTTTCATGTTTTCCCAGCCCGTTATGTCTGTGTTTTCCCCGTGCTCTCTCTCCTCCTGTCTGAACCTCTGTGCACTTCCTGTTTACCTTGTGACTCTCACGCCTGTACATGTCATGTTCAGTTCACCCCGCCCTGTCTCGTTATGATTATCAGTGTCACCTGTGTTCCCCATGTGTTCCCACTTTCCTCGTTAACCCTCTGTGTATTTCTGTCTGCGTCTCCCTCTGTTCGGCGTCGCGTTCTCCCTCATGTTGTGTGTTATTCTCCCCGTGGTTCGGTTCCTTGTACATCTCATACTTTAGTTTTCCCAGTTTTAGTTTATTTTGTATTGCTTCTCGTGGCCAGCAATAAAGCTGTGTTTTTTGAGTTTATCCCCGTGTCTGTGAATCTGCATCTTGGGTCCTTCTCCTGCCTGCCACACAACGAATCATGACAGAATTGGGCTGAAAGGTCTATTACTTTATAACATATTCAGGTTGTGTATCATGTTTTTAAAAAGTAACTAAGTTATAAAGTAACTAATTACTTTTGAAAATAAGTAATCAGTGAAGTAACTGGATTACTTTCTTGGAGAAGTAATTAGTAACTAATTACTATTTTCAAGTAACTTGACCAACACTGGTGCCAGTTACTTAAACTCATCCACCTTAACTACCTCTGTCTCACCAGTCTAGTTGCTTCACTCTCACATACACACACGTATTTTGTCTTGCTTCTACTGAATTTCATTCTTCGTCTCTCCAAAGCATACCCCCACCTCTCCAGGCTATCTTAGACCCGCTCCCTACTCTCACTACAGATCATAGTATCATCTGCAAACATCATAGTTAACAGAGACTCGTGCTTAACCTCATCTATTAATCTGTCCATCACCACTGCAAACAAGAAGGGACTCCACTAAATGGCTCGATTAAAGATGCAGTTGCTTCTATTCACAAAACCACATGATCGGCCTTATATATCGACAATAAATCCAAAATTTTGGGGGGGGGTTTCTGCTTTATTCAACAAACCTTTATTTTTTTGTGATTTAATGGTTTTCTAGATTGCACACATTTCATCTGATTGATTATTTAGCTACAACGCTATTATCTTTTGACAATAACCTTTAAAAAGGGCAGTGTGATATTACTTTAAGTGTCCCACACTCCCTATATTTTTTTACTTTTTCCTTTTAACCACTAATGCACCACACACATACAGTGTCTCATAGCCTCCCTTCTCTGTATGTGCATGCTGTCTTGCAATTTAATGAATGGAAATAGTCTCTTACTACACTTAGTGCTGTGCCATGTGGCAGCCACAACAAAGTGATCACAAACCACAAGGGCGAAAATAAATTGCTAGAGGAAGGGGAAAAAACGCCATTTCTAGAATAGTGGGAGATATTGCCTCCTGTGCACCATCCTATGCTATGATACGTTACAGGCACATGTAAGATAGTGTGATTGTTACATAGCTCTTATTCTCTAACAAAAGTAAGATGAAGGTCAGAGGCATGTCCAAAGTCAGAGGCAACTGAATCAATATCTAAAGCGGTGCATTTTTCCATTTATTATATTTTCTTATTATTAGTTTAGAATATATTTAGCACTCTAGAGCTATGAATCTGTGATTAATAATTTTACCCCTTTTGCAAGCTGTTAATAGAGTTCCTCACTTTTTAATCATTTTACTGTCACAACAAGTCATGCTGCTAATTTTTATATCAACCGTCCACCCACTACCACCACTGATAAATCCCTTCTTTCAGTTTTAAAATAGGGTTTATCTGTTATTCTGTGGTTATGGCGAATAGAGAAAGGGGAAATAAATGTGCTCATTACTGGGAAACACTACTGTTCCACATGCACCTGAAAAAATCCACAGAAGTAAAAAATTGGAGGTAATGTCTTATAAATATACCATCCACATAGCTAGTCGATTCCATGCAACTTATTTGATGTGATTAAACAGCTGCGATGTTTTTAAATGTGTCAAATTAAATTATGTGTTATTGTAAAACGGTCTCCAATACTAATACTGTTTTAATACTGTCATTATATCACCTGAATATTCTCTGTAAATTAAATTTAATGAAACATACAGCAGGTATCAAGTTTGGTTTCTCTTCATATGTGACCCTAACCCTCTAACAACTATTTAAAACAAAAATGGGTTAAAGTGGGGTTTAGTATTTGAAATTACTTACCATTAAAAAAAAAAGACTACTCAATTTATGCTCACTTCTTTTTACTTATTATCTGGGTAGATGAAACATGAACACAACATGAACTGAAACATTTACATTTGCTTCATGAGCACATCACACAGATGAGAAGGAAAAGGGATTTGGTAAAGGTTTAAGTGGGTCATTGGATGTCTGTATTTTCTTATTACTGAGCACTGACTGCACCATCACTGGAAGCGAAGCCAGACTGCAGGATGTGAAAAATGAACCAATTCATTAGTAATATTATTATTACATGTATTAACCTACCAATGTTCCAGCACCTTCAGTAACCCACTTTAACCCTTGCGTTTAAAGCAAAAGAATAATAGGGTCATGCTCTGGTTACCATGAACATTGGGATAACTGCTTATGCTGAGTCCCATATTAAAAAGCAGAAAATAAGTTCTAACAAAAGTTCTAACAAAATGCACAGATTTCTTATTTATTTATTTATGGTTTATCACTTGCTGAGCTCCACTTCAGTTAATACCATGTTTTTTAGGTGCGCCTTGTTTGTGCCACCTTGGACCCCTTGCCTCAGAACTACCTTCAAACATGCCTCAGAGATTGTGGTCCATATTAACATGATAGCATGATTGTTGCTAATCTGTTGGATCAGTGCAGAGAATCTACTATCACCATCCCAAAGGTGCTCTAGAACTGGTGACTGTAGAGGCCATATGAGTAACGAGAACTTGTAATTTCAAGAAACCAGTTTGAGATCATTTGAGCTTTGTGACATGGTGGGTTATCCTGCTTGAAGGGATGAACATAGTAAGCAGCAATACTATTCTTCTGATGTAGCCAACTTCCGTCAAGGTTTGATGTGTTGTTCCTTCAGAGATGCTCTTCTGCAGACTCTAGTTGGTAATGAGTGGTTATTCAAGTGTCTGTTGTCTTCCTATCAGCTCAAAGCAGTCTGGCCATTCTCCTCTGACCTCTAGCAGCAACTGCCACTCAATCAATAGTTTAGATTTTTCAGCCCATTCTTTGTAAACCCTAGAGACAGTCGTGGAAAATCAATGCTTAGATACTTATACTTAGAAATACTCAGAAAACCCGTCTGGCATCATCCAATGTTGCATCTGGGGTATGATGGAAGTCCCAAAGAGCCACAGAAAGAACTTCTCAATAAAGAATGGATTTTGTATTTATTATTCAACAGATTTACAAACACACCAGTATGAAATAATCTTGGGGTGAGCTAAGGCCAAAATAACAAACAAATGGAGCTGCCTACCAATGCAAACTGAGATAACCTACAGAGAAGAAACAAATGTGTTACCTCCCCATGATGATATAAACAAGAGAAAGAAGTCAAACTTCACAAGTTAGAGCAAACACTAGTGTAGCTGGTTTGATGATGGGGAAAATAAAATGAAATATGCAGTGTGATAGGCTGAATAGATATTTGCATCAACAAAGAGTTGATGCAAATATCAACAAAGCTAACATATATCTACAGGGTTATAAATGATGAATCGTGATTAAAACACACATTACCTTACATATTTTCCCCCTCACAAAACCGATCGATGCTCTGCTTCTTTTCGTTTTGTCTCAGTGCAGTACTTGTTTTGGTTCTTTTTCTAACTTCGCTCAGTGTTTCACTATGGGAATTGCCTCGGCGTGACCAACTAAGGAAGTTCCAATGACACCACGTCTGTCTATGACAGACCTGTCGAGCCACGCTCAGGGCTCCACCCCCACATTCTAACATGGCCGACCAGTCCCTCCTAACTCATTCTTGCTTTTGTCCTGTGAGAAACTACTTTGAGCTCGCTCAGCGCATCCAGGCTAACTTGATTAGCTGCTTAACAGTTCTCAGGTGTCCCGTGTAGGAGTACGTCGCCGAACGCAGTTTTTCTGGTTCCAGTTTGGATCATGCTGAGTAAGTCCTACGAAAGAAGTGTACTTATAGCTACATTGTGGAACAGCAATCGCATCAGGCGAGCTGTTCCAGCGGTTCCTGGTTTTAGTTATCGAGGTGGCGGACGTTGTGTAACTCGGGTTAACGCGTTATGGCGAGCTGTTCTTTCAGTGTCCGGCTAGCATTAACTTGTTAGCAGGCCTCATTAGCTTGTAGTCGACCAAGGGTTCAGTTAGCATTAAGTTGCTAACAATATTGGCTAGTGGAGTGCAGCTAACGTGTCACGACGAGCTGACTCCCGTGGTGACTAGCTCGGATTTAACCCCCGCTGCTAGTCCTAGCTACGTACAGGCTAACGTGTCGTGACGAGCCTGGTGTAGCTTAGTCTCACACCTTTCCTCTAACCATGTCTTTGGCTCCTACTCCTGCCAAATGGTCGGAACCGAAGGCCAAAGAGGCTGTATCCCGCCCGTGCCTCACATCATGCGGTCATCTCGGGCAGGGAACCTCATCCAAAGTGCATCTTCTGTATGGGTGCCAAGCATGCTCAGGCTTCACTGGCGAACCCTCAGGGATGCCCACACTGCATGTTGATGCCAGAGAAAGTCCTGGAAAGGAGGCTGAGAGTAGCAGTAACGAACAGTCAGGACACCTGCCTGTCGGCCGCTACTGCTACAAGTGATATCCGTCATCCGCGAGCCTCCACAAGCTGGGCAGACATGATGAAAGAAGAGTCCCCACTCATGCCCCCATCATTCAAGGACCTCCTCGATCAAAACGTGGGTGAGCTGGGTGGTGAGGACACGGAGGGCGATGCCAACTCTGACCTCCTCGACCTAGAGGACATGGATGAGGAGGAGGATGACTCTACCTTTCCTCCCCAGCAGTCCAGGCCACCAAGTGGGGCTGAAGTTGCACCCCCGGTGGACAGCAATTTGTACGAGGTCTGCAAACGGGCTGCTACCAAGCTAGGCATGCCATGGCCAGCCGCCCAGGATGCCAAAGGGGCAGAACGGGACCTGTATGACAGCAAGAGGCTCCCACCAGCCTTGCCACCATTGAAGCAGCTTCTGCCAGCAGTCCCGGCCTTTGTGAAAGAAATTAGTCACTATTGGTCAAGCCCTTTTAAAAGCAAGATTCTGACCAAGGGCTGCTCTAAGCTTGAGATCCAGGGGATGGGTGAACTGGGGATGACCGAACCCCCAGCTGTCAGTGGCGTATCACCTTCACCCTAACCGCAGGGCAATCTCAGCTTCTTCTAGCATTTCTTTGCCCAGCAAGATGGATCGCCTCACGGCATCTATTTATCAAAGGATGTACAAATATGCTGCACTGCTCTGGAAGACATGGGCTGTCAGCTTGACTCAGGTTCCCCAAACCCAGCCCTCTGGGATGAAATCTGCGTGGTTAATGATCTCATTCTTCGATCCTCCAGGGGAGCAGTCCAAGGGTGTGGCCATGTTATGTCCCTTGCAGTCTCGGGTGAGAGAGCCTTGTGGCTAAACCTGTCAAGCTTAGGTGATGCTCAGAAGGCTGAGGTCATGGATGCAGCCTGTGACCCCACCAAGGGTCTCTTTGGCCCAGCACTGGATAGAATGAGAGAGACAAACACCCGCAGAAAGCAGGAGGGAGAAGCATTCAACCTCTGCTTACCCAGAAAACCTAACCCTCAGCCCCAGCAGGTGCCAAGAGCTGGCTTTGTGGCAATCCGGTTGTTCAGTCTGACGACACTAGCCATGTCTGGGTCTAAACTCCGCTGCAGGTCCATATATCAAACGATCACTATGGCATTACTGAGAGTTGAAAAACTGTCTAAAG
>NW_024582662.1:739794-748161 GCF_018398535.1 Haplochromis burtoni | reverse complement strand
CGATAGAGGAGCCAGCCATTGTACAAGTAGTACAAGATGCGCAGGTAGCAACAACTTGGGCGGATGTCAATGTGATAGAGAGCTGCAAACATGTCTGCTAAGTCTACTCCTCCCATATTGTGGTTGTACACCTTGACAATGTGGGGTCTGTCCACTTCCACATATTCCTTCTTCTCTTTCAACCACCTTCTGCATCTCTCAACAGGTTCAGGGCCAATGAAGGATGATGCCAGTAAAACTGCCTTGTTATCATACCACTTCACGATGGACTTCCCACTTGTCTTTTCATATTTCACTTCACACGCACCACGCCCATCCTTTGAGAGTTCCTTGTCACTTTTGAGGGTACAATCCACGGAGACGGTTACGATTGATGGTAGAAGCTGTTAGAATTCCCATTTTCTTCAGTTCCACAACGAGTTCAGGGGAAGTGAACCAGTTGTCGAAGAAGCACTTGTAGTTTAGACCTTTTGGAACTTCTGACACGAGACGAAGCACAACTTCTCCGGCAACACCAAGTCCACGCTCATTGGTCACAGTCCCTTTTCCAGTGTATACTTCAAAGTCATAGACTAGTCCAGTGACACCTGCACGAGTAAAGACCTTGATTCCCCATTTTTGCGGCTTTTTCTTGATATACTGTTTCATTCCAATCTTTCCTTTGAAGGGGATCATCAGCTCATCAATGGAGTGGTTCTCTTCTGGTTCAACCTTCAAACAGTTGGCACAGACTTTCTCGAGTACTGGTCATACCTTGAACAATGGATCGTATCCGGGCTCACCCTTTTGCTTCACATTGGTATTATCGTTCATGTGGATGTATGTACGCAGATTATCAAATCGCTTCCGTCCCATGACTGTCGCAATTGGGTCGTAGCGTGTTGCCGTCTGCCAGTACATGCAGTACGATGGCATACGCACTACGGTCATCAAGATGTGTAAACCAATGAATTGCTCTATTTCAGATGGGGTTGTTTTCAGTTCTGGGCCATTCTTCATAGCTGCATACAGGTTAGATTGGTGAGAAATATGTTCAAACACGGATTTGTCCATGAACTGATCACTTTGGACTTGGTATTTCGTCTGGTGGAGGTGAGAATGCAGGTCTTCGGAATGAAGAGTCTATGTCAGCTGCTGGGGGTTTCCTCTGCCTGGTTCTGCTCCTTGTTGACAGGAGCTGGGCCTTGCTGAGGTGCATTGTCATCTGGGACCTCAGTGTCACTGTCTGCATGTACGTTATGAATTTCAACATCAAGGTGGTTGGGATTAGCTTTTGCTATTGCTGCCAGTGGCTCATCATCATCATCATCATCATCAAGGCTGGAGTCAGACTCGTATGCTTCAGGAGTATCCTCAAAATCTGGATCAGCAATTTTATCATCTGAAATGGATTCTGTGTCAGATAAAGCCCCATCAGGAAGGCAAATCAACTCAATGGCTTCCCTCACTGAGTAAAATTTTCATCTGCCTGCCATAACACACTGCAAATCCTGCAAATAGAGTATTCTGTAAGATAGTTTGCCAAAAAATGCCTTAACACATTGATCTGTAGTAATATATGTGCCATGGAATTAGGCTACATCAGTTTTCATTACTGCACAGTAAAATGAACATCGTATTGTGCCATTGTTTTTGATCAAATCTGCCTCCGATTGTTTGTAACTTCACTCTAAATTATTTAATTTTCCAAAGGATATACCCTCAGTGACACCTCAAAGTAATATGTAAACATTGGTGATATGAAAATAACCCTAGTATGAACTGTTGCTCAAAATATAGGCAAACTATTAGATAAAGCATGTGGCATCCAGTGGTACCTATCTGGCCACACATTGCAAATCTGCTACGTTGAAATAAAGCTGCCCCAGGGGAAAAATCCAGAAGAGATAAAATCCACTAATTGGCATTTACTGTATCTATATACACTCATGATTCTTCTGATGCAGTTTTGGTTTCAAATTAATGGAGGTTGATAGTGATACTTACATGAAATTGACGCCAAGAAAATCAGTGTCAGTGAACCCAAGGAAGCAGACGTGTTGGAAGTGGGATAACACTGCCATCTGGTGAGCAAGTGGGAAACTTTTTGTTGCTAATGCACAACCAAGTCCTGTAGTGGTACTTCTGAGTAAAAAAAACTCATAAAATATGTATGTGGGGTAATCAGGTTGTTAGTTTTTAACTGTTGCAAATCAGCAACGCCTGCCTCGAGAGGGTTAATCTTTTTCTCTTCCACAGCATGTCTTCATCCTGTCTTCCTTCTCTCACCCCAACCGGTCGCAGAGGATGGCCGCCCCTCCCTGAGCCTGGTTCTGCCGGAGGTTTCTTCCTGTTAAAAGGGAGTTTTTCCTTCCCACTGTCGCCAAAGTGCTGCTCATAGGGGGCAAAAGAAAGATGGGGTTTTCCCTTACATTATAAAGCACCTTGAGGTGACTGTTGTTGTGATTTGGCGCTATTTAAATAAAATTGAATTGAATTGAAAACTGAATATAAATAGTTTTTCAAACAACAAAGAACAAATTTTATTTTCCAAAATTAAAACAACAGAAGGCAGTTGTTTCAAAATTTTCTTGAATATTATAGGTATTTAAAAAAAGCTCAAGACACTACAATAGGCCAGCAGGAAGAAATTCACAAATTGAAGGAAGCTGTAGATCCACATATGATAAAGCTGAAATTTTTGTTGAAATAGTCTTGATTTATCTGTTTCTTTTGGGGACACTCGGCAGTTCCAGAGTTGCATTTTATTAAAAATAATAATAAGAAAAAAAAAAGGAACCCCGTGTATACCCTATACAACAATACACTGAAAATTTGACAAATAAAATAGATGAAATTGCATTTTTTGTGAGTTATTTAATATTAGATAAATGCAACTGATAAGCACAGATTTTTCATCATTCTTATATGCTTGGGTCAGTGGTAATGGTAGCAAAGCTGTCCTTGCCTGCAGGGGTGCGGAAAGGATTTTCCAGGGTGCGGACCTGGGTCTCCAATTTAGTGAGCCTGACCTCCAGAGCTGCAAATATGCAATATGCCTTACAAGTATCATTATTACCTAACGAGGCAGAGAAGTAGCGAAAGATCTGACACACTGAGCATTGAGGAAAATACAGGAGCAACAAGTGAAGGAGCCACAGGCTCAACTACAATCTGTAATAAGCTAGAAAATTCAAAAGGACAAAGTGAATAAATAATGTGAATATAATTACCAGGTGATTCAACGAGTTTGACTTTTTGCTGGCAATGTGGACCAAGCTCTCATAACTGTGCCAGAATATCTTTCTGGAGCTGTGGCATCACCCTCAGATGCCACAGCATCTTGTGGCATCATTTCATGGACTCACCTTAAACAGCTGTGAGAGTGCCACTAGGGATGCCACAGCTTGGTGCTGAGGCCACAAAGAAGAAGCAGAGCCGTTTCACATAGAAAAGTCTACGAGATCAAAGGCTGACTTCTTGGCAAAAATGGATTCAAATTACACGAAATAAGGTAGGTGTTACTTTCGCAGTCCACTAGGGGCCAGTAATGCAACTGTAAGTTGGTTCAACTGCTATAAAGACCCCAGAGGAAGAAGAAAAAGAGCGGGGCGGGGGAAAGAAGCTGAAGACCCTGTCGCTACCCCGCAGTGTTCAGTTTTCTAGCAACCATGGCCGGAGCAGAGGAGATGAATAAGTATCGCTCACCTCTGGTGTCCAGATACGCCAGCAAAGAAATGAGCTACAACTTCAGCGACAAAAAGAAGTTCATCACCTGGAGGAAGCTGTGGATTTTCCTCGCCAAAGCTGAGAAGGTTTGATATAGTCCGCGACCTTTACAGAGCCCTATCAAGTTTCCTGCTCTAAACATAGTTATAAGGAGGTCTTAAGAGTCGTGCGCATGCTACCCGGTGCTGACTGAGCAGACTGCTACCGTACAGTAATCAGTGTCTTTGTCTGGAAGTCATAGGTCATATTTTAAATGAACATCTATCAACATTATTATCTATAATTGAAAATCTGCAGTTTGTATTTTCCCATCGCAGAGCCACGTGAGCTTCGACACGCATGCGTACATGTTCTGAATCATTTGAACAGCTGCTGCTCTCTCGACAGCGAATGTTACTGTGATGAACGAAAAGCTCTTCAAGTGGGAAAATTAGTAACCGTTACTCTGGCTAAATGCTGTTGTGTTTGTAGTATCTTCTCTACTGAGGTTTTATTTGACCTGTCTGACCTATGACCCCTTTGGAGAGAGGTACTTGATTGTCTGGAACCAATCTGTAGTGCTGTAGGAAAGTGCTGTTTGTAAAGTAAAACATGCTGAAATTAACGGCAACATTTTTCCACATTTAGCTCAAAACGAGTCCTGTTTTACAACATTTAGTAAAATATTTGTAACTTTTTATATTTAAAACACAATTTTAAATGTTAAATATTAAATCTAAATGCTAAATGTTAAATCTAAATGTGTAGGCTAATATGCAAATTTATTGTATTGTATGGATCAACGGAAATACCAAAATAAAAGCTTTCCGAAAACCTCCGGTGCAAAAGTGTGTGGTCAGACACGTTCTCACTCCCTAAGCCTAATATTTTACGCTAGGTGACAAATCGTCAACATTATATGCTTTCTGGTACCCAACACATTCCTAAATGACGGCATCGGAAAAAGGAGAGCACATGAGAACCGTTTGGACTCAATCTACATATGTTCGTTCATTTTCTGAAAATCGCTTTGGAAAACACTATTTTCCGTCATTTAACAGCTAGTTATGGTTAGGGATAAGTTTGGTTTAGGGCTGGAACGTCTATTACGGCGGGACCGTCATTCCACTGGAATTCAGCCATAACCCGGCGCGGACCATGAGAAAGCACGTCCAGCGATTTAGCTGAAAACATCGGAAGATCCGTTTTGTCGGCCATCCAAAGGTTCAGCAGTAGTGCACTCTCAGCAGCTGCAGTCTCCACTTCACAATCGCTGCAGCACAAATAGAACTATCCCCAACAATGAAAACAGGATTAATAACCTTATTACCCAAACCAAACAAAGATTTACAAATGCTAGACAATTGGAGACCCATAACACTTTTATGTAACGACTACAAATTATTAGCCTTAGTATATGCAAATAGGCTTAAAAGCGTCTTAACCAAATTGATTGATGAGTGCCAATCAGCATTTATTAAAGGAAGGCAGATTCATAATAACATAAGATTAATATTAGATATCATTGACTATCGATCCTTGCTCAAGTAACTATGTAGCACGTACGTAATCCAATTCCACAACACAGTGTGATGGGGAATCAGCTGTATTTTGCTGCCCATTTTATTTCGAATCTGGCGCGAACCGGTGAACCAGTCACGCTGGTACAGCACGTGGTACGAGGACTTCGGACGTGCTCGACGTCCTCGCATACAATCAAGGCAAGCCTCGATACGCGCTTCACGGAAAACGCCCCCTCATTACCGACACACGATTCCGAACGCTTCGATCAGACGGTCACCATCACTACTAGCAACCATGGCCGGAGCCGAAGAGATGAATAAGTATCGCTCACCTCTGGTGTCCAGATACGACAGCAAAGAAATGAGCTACAACTTCAGCGACAAAAAGAAGTTCATCACCTGGAGGAAGCTGTGGATTTTCCTCGCCAAAGCGGAGAAGGTTTGATATAATGATCTGTTGATACAAGCTTATGAAAGAAGTCCGCGACCTTTACAGAGCCCTATCAAGTTTCCTGCTCTAAACATAGTTATAAGGAGGTCTTACGAGTCGTGTGGATGCTACCCGGTGCTGACTGAGCAGACTGCTACCGTACAGTAATCAGTGTCTTTGTCTGGAAGTCATAGGTCATATTTTAAATGAACATTTGGCTACGTCCACACGTACCCGGGTATTTTTGAAAACGGAGATTTTTCTATGCGTTTGCACCTTTCGTCCACACGAAAACGGCGTTTTCGGTCATTGAAAACTGAGATTTTATTTGCGTGTGGACGAGGAAAACCGACAAAACCCAGCGTCAAAGGTGTGCGCCACGTTATTGTTTCGGGGAAATGAATTTCTACAATCCTGTTACTGTTAATTGTACTCTCTGCAGTGTCTAAATGCTTACATATACAAACAGTTACTGTCCCTCTACACATAGGACTCGGTTCTGCTTCTATGCCCCATCTTTGTTTACTATTTCCCGCCGAGGCTTCTAGACTTCTGATTGGCCAACATTTCTATCGCCAACTGTTGCTTTGGCATGTTCCTAGCAGCGTTTTCCTTCATTTTTGCGTTTACGTGTGGACGGGATTACTTTTTAAAACGGAAAATCTCCGTTTTCAAAAATACCCGTCAACATTATTATGAGATTCTAAAATTGAAAATCTGCAGTTCGTATTTTCCATCGCAGAGCCACGTGAGTTTCGACACGCATGCGTACATGTTCTGAATCATTTGAACAGCTGCTGCTCTCTCGACAGCGAATGTTCCTGTGAACGAAAAGCTCTTCAAGTGGGAAAATTATTAACAGTAACTGTGGCTAAATGCTGTTGTGTTTGTGCTCTCTTCTCTACTGAGGTTTTATTTGATCAGTTTAACCTATGACCCCTTTGACTGGAGAGAGGTACTTGATTGTCTGGAACCTTTCTGTAGTGCTGTAGGAATCACGTGACTACGGTGTCCCAACAGAATACAGTCCAGTCTAATCAGCATATTGAGCGCTGTGCCTCCTCACGAGGACAGCACATGATGATCAAAACTGGAGAAAAGAGATGCTGACAGACTGACTAATAAACAGCAGGCTGTTTGCTATCAGCTTAGCAGTGCAAGTCACTGTGACTTTTACCCAAACATCCTTTTCATCAACAGAAGAGCCAATGCTGCAAATATGTGTATTTATAATAAAACATGTATTTATATAAAAACATATTTGCATTTGTAACTGTTATAAATGAATACTTAAAAGTAAAGAACTGTATTATCAAGAGTCAAAAGCTCCACAAATAGACCTTATAATCTCTAAAATATACCTGAGGATGTTGTTCATTCTGTAATCAAGCATTTGTGCGCTCTAACACGTGCTTGTAGCTTTGACATGTTCTTCATCTCCTCCTCAGGCTCTGGGTCTGCCCATCACTGATGCTCAGATTGCAGAGATGGAGAGCCATGCAGAGGACATTGCTTGCCATGGCGGCTGAAGAAGAGCGAAAGCTGAGGCACGATGTCATGGCGCACGTCCACACCTTTGCACACTGCTGCCCCACAGCTGCTCCCATCATCCACCTCGGAGCTACGTCATGCTATGTGGGAGACAATACTGTAAGTATGACTATTGCATAAATAAACCCAGCAGTGATGAGTTTTGACTCTTTAAAGCTTCTCATGTTTGTCGTTTCTGTTCTTCAGGATCTCATTGCATTGCGTGATGGCTTCAACATCCTCTTGCCTAAGGTGAGACTCACCTGTTTGTCCAGAAATTCTATGAAAACAGTGCAAATTAATATCAAGCTTGTTTTTTGTTTTTACAGTAAGTCCATTAAAAAAAACAGGCATTTTCATTTTGAATTCATGAAAAA
The DNA here is from genome assembly GCF_018398535.1 of Haplochromis burtoni. Classification (NCBI taxonomy): domain Eukaryota; kingdom Metazoa; phylum Chordata; class Actinopteri; order Cichliformes; family Cichlidae; genus Haplochromis; species Haplochromis burtoni. Next base: position 740,614 of record NW_024582662.1, on the reverse strand, counting down.
ATATATTTAAAGATTACAGGACAGGCATTGCAACATATTGGTCACATTTATTATGCATCTTCACTGCTTCTGGGAGCTAAAGATCAAAGCTGGCTGTTTGTAGCCCACGATGTAAAATAAGTTTGACACCCTGATTTGCATCATTAAAGGCTTGTTTTTCCTGCAGCTGGCCAGAGTCATCGACCGGCTGGCAAACTTTGCAGAGGAATACGCCGACCTCCCCACGCTCGGCTTTACACACTTCCAGTGAGTCCGACTGCAGCTGCAGTGTTTTCATAGGCCTTCATCAGTTGATGGAGCTGTTATGAGCAAACCACCCATGTCCTCTCCTCCTCTCTGTACAGGCCTGCCCAGTTGACCACAGTGGGGAAGCAAGCGTGTCTGTGGCTGCAGGATTTGGTGATGATGTGAGGAACCTGGAGCGAGCCCGCGATGATCTTCGTTTCCGTGGAGTCAAGGGGACCACAGGCACCCAGGCCAGCTTCCTGCAGCTCTTTCAGGGGGACCATGACAAGGTATAAACAACCATAAGAACCACGTGGGTGATTTCTGAAGTCCCACAGCACCGTATTGTGATGACTTATTAATGTCAGTTTTCCTTTTGTGCCACCAGGTGGAAGAGCTTGACAAGATGGTGACAGAGATGGCTGGCTTTAAGAAGTGAGTATTTGTGTGGTGTGTGTTGGTGTTGTCGTTGTTGTGTGTGTGTGAAAAAGATTATAACATGTCCAAGCAGGAACAGTTTGAAACACAGGCTATAACTCATTTGTTCCATTCTTATCCAGAGCCTACCTGGTGACTGGACAGACGTACAGTCGTG